>NC_139991.1:61455461-61569262 GCF_964263955.1 Coregonus lavaretus | reverse complement strand
GAGGGAGTGGACTGGAGGAGAAGAAAGGAGAGGAGGGGGGATGAGGGGAGTGGACTGGAGGAGAAGAAAGGAGAGGAGGGGGAGATGAGGGGAGTGGACTGGAGGAGAAGAAAGGAGAGGAGGGGAGATGAGGGGAGTGGACTGGAGGAGAAGAAAGGAGAGGAGGGGAGTTGGACTGGAGGAGAAGAAAGGAGAGGAGGGGAGATGAGGGAGTGGACTGAGGAGAAGAAAGGAGAGGAGGGGGGATGAGGGGAGTGGACTGGAGGAGAAGAAAGGAGAGGAGGGAGATGAGGGGAGTGGATGAGGAGAAGAAAGGAGAGGAGGGGAGATGAGGGGAGTGGACTGGAGGAGAAGAAAGGAGAGGAGGGGGGATGAGGGGAGTGGACTGGAGGAGAAGAAAGGAGAGGAGGGGGGATGAGGGGAGTGGACTGGAGGAGAAGAAAGGAGAGGAGGGGGGATGAGGGGAGTGGACTGGAGGAGAAGAAAGGAGAGGAGGGGGGATGAGGGGAGTGGATGAGAAGAAGAAGAAAATGTAAAAACATTTAGTTTATTTGAAAAATGTATCAACCCCTACAAAAATGTCCATTAATTATAATCCACATAATAATTCACATTTCAAGTTGCTGCAGGATTATTTTAATGCTCTATTAAGATCCTATATCTGTAGCAAGGAGAGGGGGAAAGAGAGAAGAGGGGGGAGAAGAGAAGGAAAGTTACAAAGAGAGGGTTATAATCCATCTCCTCTTCCAGAGATGTGGGATAGATAACACAACATAGTTCATCTTCCTGACAAATCCTGGACACACAGGTCTCCAATCTGAATGTACGAAAGAACGATGGAGAGAAGAAGAAAGACATCTGAAAGTGAGAAACAGCGGTGGAGCGAGAGGTAGAGGATGGAGGAATGGAGTGAATACATAAGTACCTGGAACCTTGGGCTAGTCTCTCAGCCTCCCAGTCACACATAGGTGATTCAATCTAAGAGCCCGAAAAATATAAATAATAAAAAAGGAAGAGAGAGCGAGCGAGAGAGAGGGGGGGGGAAGGAGGAGGAGAGAGAGACAGAGAAGGAGAGAGAAAGAGTCAGAGAGAGGGGAGAGAGAGAAAGAGAGGGGGAGAGAGAGAGGGAAGGAGGGGGAGAGACAGAGAGAGAGAGAGAGAGAGTCAGAGAGAGGGGGAGAGAGGAAGCGAGGGGGAGAGAGAGAGAGAGAGGGGGGGAGAGAGAGAGAGGGAGAGACAGAGAGAGAGACAGAGGGATAAGAAGGAGGAGGGAAGGAGAAATTGATTTGATATATGCAGGCTTATGCAGAATTAGAATAGGATTTTCCTCTTATAGTGAGTGAGATTAAGACAGAGAAACAACAACCATTCCTCATGCAGAGAATAAGAAATATGTACAGATTCTGTAAGTGGATTTGTGCACACGAGCGCAAACACTTAATGCAACCACACAGCCTGGAGTAGAGCTGAGTGCTCAGGGACCTATTGTCCAGCTGAGCTGTGGCACACTTACCTGGAGAGAGAGACAGAGGGAGTGGGGGACAAAATGGGGGAAAGGAAGAGTGCATTAGCAAAAGAGAGAGAGGGAGAGAGAAAGAGAAGCTTACGTGATGAGTGATGAGTTTGTGTGATGAGTGTTTGTTGAGAGAGCATACCCATGTCCAGTTAGACCCCAGCTTTAAACCCCATGTCCAGTTAGACCCCAGCTTTAAACCGCATGTCCAGTTAGGCCCCAGCTTTAAACTCCATGTCCAGTTAGGCCCCAGCTTTAAACCCCATGTCCAGTTAGGCCCCAGCTTTAAACTCCATGTCCAGTTAGGCCCCAGCTTTAAACCCCATGTCCAGTTAGGCCCCAGCTTTAAACCCCATGTCCAGTTAGACCCCAGCTTTAAACACCATGTCCAGTTAGACCCCAGCTTTAAACCCCATGTCCAGTTAGACCCCAGCTTTAAACCCCATGTCCAGTTAGACCCCAGCTTTAAACCTCATGTCCAGTTAGACCCCATCTTTAGACCCCATGTCCGCTATACGATCCCTCCTCCCCTCAGGCAGACTGTATAGGGTCACTCCTCCCCTCAGGCAGACACTCTAGGGTTCTTACATGTAAGCTGAACAGGTATGATAAGCACTCCTTAAACAGCAATAAATAATAGTCTATTCTGCAATAGTCTATGTGCCGGGGATAGTCTGAGCTAGGGTCAGTCTGTTATATCTGGTGTAATTCTCCTGTCTGATCTGGTGTCCTGTGTGAATTTAAGTATGCTCCCTCTAATTCTCTTTCTCTCTCTCTCTCTCCCTCCCCTCCCAGAGGATCCTAGGACAATGCCTCAGGACTACCTGGCCTGATGACTCCTGGCTGTCCCCATTCCACCTGGCCGTGCTGCTGCTCCAGTTTCAACTGTTCTGCCCGCGGCTATGGAACCCTGACCTGTTCACCGGACGTGCTACCTTGTCCCGGACCTGCTATTTTCGACTCTCTCTCTCTCTCTCTCTCTCTCTCTCTCTCTCTCTCTCTCTCTCTCTCTCTCTCTCTCTCTCTCTCGCGCTCTCTCTCTCTCTCTCTCACTCTAATGCACCTGCTGTCTCGACCTCTGAATGCTCAGCTATGAAAAGCCAACTGATTTATACCCCTGAGGTACTGACCTGATTCACCCTCTACAACCACTGTGATAATTATTTGACCCTGCTGGTCATCTATGAACATCTGAACATCTTGAAGAACAATCTGGCCTTAATTGGCCATTTACTCCTATAATCTCCACCTGGCACAGCCAGAAGAGGACTTGCCACCCCTCAGAGCCCGGTTCCTCTCTAGGTTTCTTCCTAGGTTCCTGCCTTTCTAGGGAGTTTTTCCTAGCCACGGTGCTTCTACATTGTTTGCTGTTTGGGGTTTTAGGCTGGGTTTCTGTATAAGCACTTTGTGACATCTGCTGATGTAAAAAGGGCTTTATAAATACATTTGATTGATTGATTGATACTGTAGGTGTGTGTGTGTGTGTGTGTGTGTGTGGGGGGGGGGGGGGCACATGGGGATGTGGGAAACCTACTCCTCAGCCTGAAGTGTCGCCACTTGCATCGCCTAACTTGTGGCGCCGACTGTTAAGACGCTTCGGGAGGGCGGTCACATGCTGGTAATGCAGAGGTCCTGGGTTGGAGTCTCGATGTGAGCCTCGATGTGAGCCAAATCAGGAGGACGTTGTACTCACTAAGCAAGCAGCCTGACGTCCTTTACACTTGTGAGTGTTTCATACCCTATCATACTGACACACCTGAGGGCAGAGCTGACATTACACATGTCAGTCACATAATCTAATTACAACAGGAGAGACAGAGAGAGAGAGTGATGATGAGGTGATAGATGCATGGTCACAGAGCAGGCCTGGTATATCAATAGTAATCTTCCTGTGAGATTGACTGAACAGGACTGAGAGGTGCTGGAATCTAATCAGATAATCATGAAACAGAACTTCATAATAGTGTGTGTGTTAATTCATTATACGGCTACAACAGATTAGTTTCTTCTTAACAGGAGACCCTCCCTCCCTCCCTCCTCCCTCTCTGTCTCTCTATCCCCTTTCCTCTCTCACATTCTGTCTCTCCCTCCCTCCCTCCCTCCCTCCCTCCCTCCCTCCCTCCCTCCCTCCCTCCCTCCCTCCCTCCCTCCTGCCCTCCCTCACCTCTGTCTCTCCCTCCCTCCCTCCCTCCCTCCCTCCCTCCCTCCTGCCCTCCCTCACCTCTGTCTCACCCTCCCTCACCTGTCTCTCTCTTCTTAAAAACTCCAACTCTCAGGTTAGCTGACAGAACAGGAACACAAGTGTGCGTGTGTGTGTGTCTCACATTGGCCTGCACAGCCACATGCAATGGCATAAACACAACCCCCCTACAATAACCTGATATAGAAATTAAAATATATACAGGTTAAAAGTAATGACTAAATGTTCCACCCTTAAATATAGTTGTGAAATGTTCTTGTTTTAAGTATGATTAGTACTTTCTTAGTAGTGACTAATTATTACACTCCGAAACTGTGTGAGATGTGTTAGAATCTACTACCTGGTAATGTGTGAGTGTAGGACCAGTAAAGATTATGACATTGTGTTACTATTTAGCAATGTGAGTAAGAGTTAGGCCAGACAACAAAGGACAAGGAGAACTGTCTACAGACAACTGAGAAACCAAGATAAAGAGGCCTCCCAATTTAGGGAGGAGAGAGACTATGATAAGAACATGTGTGTGTGTGTGTGTGTGTGTGTGTGTGTGTGTGTGTGTGTGTGTGTGTGTGTGTGTGTGTGTGTGTGTGTATGCGTGTGTGTGTGTGTGACCTGATGGTCAGGAGAGCAGTTTTCAAGTGGAAAACTACAACCCGCCTAAAGAGGGGTGGGATTTTTGTATGACGTGTGTGTATAAAAGATGGACTCTGAAATTGTGATAACAGAATTCTCTGAATAAAGACCTGGCTATTGCACTGAGGCTCTGTCCGTTTCTTGATCCAAAAGCCTTACAACCTTTTGGGAGACACACAGAGACACTGAAATAGTTAGTTAATAAATTCTCTTAACATAACCACAATTGGGCAACGTCATCATCGACATCGATGGACAGTGTATGTATGTGTGTGTGTATGTGTGTGTGTCTGTGTTTGTGTGTTTGACAACTCTGACAGATCACAACCCTGTGAATCACTCCATTCAATATGTATCATGATTACAGAAGCAAATCCTTGTCATCTCTGTTTTGATATACTTAAATGATAAAACTAAAACATGTATCCAGGGTCCCCATCCTAAAACCTCCTGTTTTTCATGTCACACTCCCCCTCTTCTCTCTCCTCTTCATGTACCCCCTCTAGTAATCCCTCTCTGTTTGTGGGACTCTTGGGCATACACAACGGCAGAGTATTAATTAATAATGGGTCTCACCCAGCTGTGTGTGTATGTGTGTGTGTGTGTGTGTATGTCAAGCCTTCTGATGTTTAATGTAATCTTTGTCATCATTTCCAGAACACAGCGTTAACAACAGGAAGGATCCAGGAAGCTTGTAGACACTTGAAGTGAAGGATGACACAAACACAAGAGAGAGATAAGATATCTGTTAGGCGACATACCGCTATTAAAGCAACTAGATTTGTGACCAGTTGCCATGAAAACAGGGCAACCAGTGGAGCACAAACAACCTTGTAAATACAAACAATATTTATCTGTTTACTTATCTTCCCCTACTATTTGTACTAAAACTATTTTCACATTGTTAAAAACAATGTACATAGCTGATAAATAGAACATTTGAAACGCCTTATTAGTTTTGAAACCTTTTTGAGTGCAGTGTTTACTGGACAGCTTTTGTTGATTGTTGTTACATTTGTTTCTTCTCATTTTTGTTTATTGTTTATTTCACATATGTTTCCCATGCCAATAAAGCCCCTTTGAATTGAACTGATAGAGGGAGAGAGATGAGAGAGAGAGAGATGAGAGAGAGGGAGAGAGATACAGTGGGGAGAACAAGTATTTGATACACTGCCGATTTTGCAGGTTTTCCTACTTACAAAGCATGTAGAGGTCTGTCATTTTTATCATAGGTACACTTCAACTGTGAGAGACGGAAAAAATCCAGAAAATCACATTGTATAATTTTTAAGTAATTAATTTGCATTTTATTGCATGACATAAGTATTTGATACATCAGAAAAGCAGAACTTAATATTTGGTACAGAAACCTATGTTTGCAATTACAGAGATCATACGTTTCCTGTAGGTCTTGACCAGGTTTGCACACACTGCAGCAGGGATTTTGGCCCACTCTTCCATACAGACCTTCTCCAGATCCTTCAGGTTTCGGGGCTGTCGCTGGGCAATACGGACTTTCAGCTCCCTCCAAAGATGTTCTATTGGGTTCAGGTCTGGAGACTGGCTAGGCCACTCCAGGACCTTGAGATGCTTTTTACGGAGCCACTCCTTAGTTGCCCTGGCTGTGTGTTTCGGGTCGTTGTCATGCTGGAAGACCCAGCCACGACCCATCTTCAATGCTGTTACTGAGGGAAGGAGGTTGTTGGCCAAGATCTCGCGATACATGGCCCCATCCATCCCCCCCTCAATACGGTGCAGTCGTCCTGTCCCCTTTGCAGAAAAGCTTCCCCAAAGAATGATGTTTCCACCTCCATGCTTCACGGTTGGGATGGTGTTCTTGGGGTTATACTCATCCTTCTTCTTCCTCCAAACACGGCGAGTGGAGTTTAGACCAAAAAGCTATATTTTTGTCTCATCAGACCACATGACCTTCTCCCATTCCTCCTCTGGATCATCCAGATGGTCATTGGCAAACTTCAGACAGGCCTGGACATGCGCTGGCTTGAGCAGGGGGACCTTGCGTGCACTGCAGGATTTTAATCCATGACGGCTTAGTGTGTTACTAATGGTTTTCTTTGAGACTGTGGTCCCAGCTCTCTTCAGGTCATTGACCAGGTCCTGCCATGTAGTTCTGGGCTGATCCCTCACCTTCCTCATGATCATTGATGCCCCACAAGGTGAGATCTTGCATGGAGCCCCAGACCGAGGGTGATTGACCATCATCTTGAACTTCTTCCATTTTCTAATAATTGCCCCAACAGTTGTTGCCTTCTCACCAAGCTGCTTGCCTATTGACCTGTAGCCCATCCCAGCCTTGTGCAGCTCTACAATTTTATCCCTGATGTCCTTACACAGCTCTCTGGTCTTGGCCATTGTGGAGAGGTTGGAGTCTGTTTGATTGAGTGTGTGGACAGGTGTCTTTTATACAGGTAACGAGTTCAAACAGGTACAGTTAATACAGGTAATGAGTGGAGAACAGGAGGGCTTCTTAAAGAAAAACTAACAGGTCTGTGAGAGCCGGAATTCTTACTGGTTGGTAGGTGATCAAATACTTATGTCATGCAATAAAATGCAAATTAATTACTTAAAAATCATACAATGTGATTTTCTGGATTCCGTCTCTCACAGTTGAAGTGTACATATGATAAAAATTACAGACCTCTACATGCTTTGTAAGTAGGAAAACTACAAAATCGGCAGTGTATCAAATACTTGTTCTCCCCACTGTATATAAGAGGGAGAGTGAGATATAAAAGGGAGAGTGAGAGATAAGAGGGAGAGAGAGAGATATAAGAGGGAGAGTGAGAGATAAGAGGGAGAGAGATATATAAGAGGGAGAGTGAGAGATAAGAGGGTGTTTGTGTGTGTGTTTGACAACTCTGACAGATCACAACCCTGTGAATCACTCTATTCAATATGTATCATGATTACAGCAGCAAATCCTTCTCATCTCTGTTTTGATATTTTCTCCAGGGTCCCCATCCTAAAACATCATGTTTTTCATTTGTCACACTCCCCCTCTTCTCTCGCCTCTCTTCTTGTACCCCCTCTAGGAATCCCTCTCTCATTCTCCCGCTGTTTGTGGGACTCTTGGGCATACACGGCAGAGTATGAATTAATAATGGGTCTCACCCAGCTGTGTGTGTGTGTGTGTGTGGTGTGTGTGTGTGTGTGTCAAGCAGTCTCATGTGTGATGTCATCTTTGTCATCATTTGCAGAACACAGCGTTAACAACAGGAAGGATCCAGGAGACACTTGTAGACACGAAGTGAAGGATGACACAAACACAGGAGAGAGAGACGAGGGAGAGAGAGAGAGAGAGAGAGAGAAGATGAAGAGAGAGAGAGAGATGTGAAGAGAGAAAGAGAGAGCGAGCCCTCACCTTCAGAGAGATAAACTTGGAGAAGAATCCCCTCAGCCAGCTGGTACGGGGACTCTGTTCACAAACACAAACAGTCCCCACAGAGCCTGAGGACAGCAACACAATTAAACCCAACCAAATCATGAAAAAACTAAAATTTAATTACTTGACACATTGGAAATAATCAATAAAACATCAGAGAACTGGAATGTTATTTGGCCCTAAACAGAGAATGCACAGTAGCAGAATACCTGACTACTGAGTGTCACGTTCGTTCATGAACGGGTCAGACCAAGGCGCAATGTGATATGCATACATGTTTATTAGACTTATAAACACAACGACAAAACAAGAAACGAAACCTGAAGTCCAAGGTACACAAACAACATACCTAACACGGAACAAGATCCCACAACCCACTAGTGCCAATAGGCTGCCTAAGTATGGTCCCCAATCAGAGACAACGAGCGACAGCTGCCTCTGACTGGGAACCACACCGGCCAACATAGAAATACCCATACCAGCACCTATAAAATAGAACAACACAACATAGAATATACACACCCTGACTCAACAAATAGGAGTCCCCAGAGTCAGGGTGTGACAGTACCCCCCCCCCCCCCCCCCGGATCCGGCTCCGGGCGTAACAACCACCTATTCTCCGCCTCCCTGTTGCGCCCCTGGTCTGGTCTGGACCTCGGCGCGCTGCTTCCCCTCTCCTTCCTCCCACTATACTCCAAGCCCTGCCTGGACGCTGGTGTGGGAGACCCTGAACCTGGAGAGGGGCTGACGTCTGGGTCTGGACTGGAGCCGCTGACCGGAGCTGGATCGGGTACCGGTGGAGCGGACTGCTCAGGCTCCGGACTGGAGCCGCTGACCGGAGCTGGACTAGGCACCGGTGGAGTGGACTGCTCTGGCTCCGGAGTGGAGCCGCTGACCGGATCTGGACTGGACCCCGGTGGAGCGGACTTCTCTGACTCCGGAGTGGAGCCGCTGACCGGAGCTGGATCAGGCACCGGTGGAGCGGACTGCTCTGGCTCCGGAGTCGAGCCGCTGACCGGAGCTGGTCTGGACCCCGGTGGAGTGGACTGCTCTGGCTCCGGAGTGGAGCAGCTGACCGGAGCTGGATCAGGCACCGGTGGAGCGGACTGCTCTGGCTCCGGACTGGAGCTGCTGACTGGTGCCGGACCAGGCACCGGTGGAACAGGCACGGGCCGTGCCGGACTGGACACACTCACCACTGGTCTGGTGCGAGGAGCAGGCACGGGCCGACCCGGACTTGGAACATGCACCACTGGCTTGGTGCGAGGAGCAGGAACAGGCCGGGCCGGGCTGGCGACGCGCACCACTGGCTTGGTGCGAGGGGCAGGAACAGGCCGGACCGGGCTGGCGACGCGCACCACTGACTTGGTGCGAGGGGCAGGAACAGGCCGGGCCGGGCTGGCGACGCGCACCACTGGCTTGGTGCGAGGGGCAGGAACAGGCCGGACCGGGCTGGCGACGCGCACCACTGGCTTGGTGCGAGGGGCAGGAACAGGCCGGGCCGGGCTGGCGACGCGCACCACTGGCTTGGTGCGAGGAGCAGGAACGGGCCGGCCGGGCTGGCAACGCGCACCACTGGCTTGGTGCGAGGAGCAGGAACGGGCCGGGCCGGACCGGACTGCGAAGGCGGACTGGAGGTCTGGAGCGGAGAGCTGGCACAACCCATCCTGGCTGGCTACCCACTTTCGCACTACACGTGCGGGGCGCTGGCACAGGACGCACTGGGCTGTGCACGCATACTGGCGATACAGCTCGTAGAACCGGCGCAGGATATGCGGGACCGAGGAGGCGTACTGGAGACCAGGAGCGTTGAGCCGGCACACCCCGTCCTGGCTGGATGCCCATCTTCGCACGGCACGTGCGTGGTGCTAGCACAGGATGTACAGGACTGCCCAGCCACGTACACGGAGCCTGCCCAGTCACACGCCTCCTCGCGTGAGTACGGGGAGTTGGCTCTGCTCTAACACTAGGCTCCGCCAACCACCCTTTTAGCCCCCCCAAATTTTTTTCTTGGGGCTGTCTCTCGGGCTTCCTCCTCGACCGGTGTCCTCTGTGTTGCCGTTGCTCCTCTCCTGCCTGGGCATCTACCTTCGCCCATGGCCCTTTCCCCGCGAATATCTCCTCCCATGACCACAATTTGCCCACCTGTGACATGGCTATTCGCTCTTCCTAGGCACGCTGCTTGGTCCTCGTTTGGTGGGATCTTCTGTCACGTTCGTTCATGAACGGGTCAGACCAAGGCGCAGCGTGATATGCATACATGTTTATTAGACTTATAAACACAACGACAAAACAAGAAACGAAACGTGAAGTCCAAGGTACACAAACAACATACCTAACACGGAACAAGATCCCACAACCCACTAGTGCCAATAGGCTGCCTAAGTATGGTCCCCAATCAGAGACAACGAGCGACAGCTGCCTCTGATTGGGAACCACACCGGCCAACATAGAAATACCCATACCAGCACCTATAACATAGAACAACACAACATAGAATATACACACCCTGACTCAACAAATAGGAGTCCCCAGAGTCAGGGCGTGACACTGAGGTACTGTCGTAGCCGGCCGCGACCGGGAGACCCATGGGGTGGCGCACAATTGGCCCAGCGTCGTCCAGGGTAGGGTAGGGGAGGGAATGGCCGGCAGGGATGTAGCTCAGTTGGTAGAGAATGGCATTTGCAACGCCAGGGTTGTGGGTTTGATTCCCACGGTATGAAAAAAATAAAATAATAATAATAATAATAATAAAATAAAATAAAAAAATAATAAAAATAAAAAAATAATAATGTATGCACTCACTAACTGTAAGTCGCTCTGGATAAGAGCGTCTGCTAAATGACTAAAATGTAAATGTAAAATGTACTGTGAATGCTTTGACTATGTACGCATGACTGTCAGTCGCTTTGGATAAAAGCGTCTGCTAAGTGACATATTATTTATTTATTTATTTTACAGACTCAGTGAGCGTGGCCTTGCTATTGAGAGAGGCCGCCATAGGCAGACCTGGCTCTCGAGAGAAGACAGGCTATGTGCCCATTGGCCACAAAATGAGGTGGAAGCTGAGCTGCACTTCCTAACCTCCTGCCAAATGTATGACCATGTTAGAGACACATATTTCCCTCAGAATACACAGACCCACAAAGAATTTGAAAACAAATCCAATCTTGATAAACTCCCATATCTATTAGGTGAAATACCACAGTGTGCAATCACAGCAGCAAGATTTGTGACTTGTTCCCACAAGAAAAAGGCATCCAGTGGAGCACCAATTCTTATCTGTTTATTTAACTGTTTGCACATTAATAAAACACAGTACCTAGCTGATAATATAAAACTTGAATTGTCTTTATCTTTTTGAAACCTTTGAGAGCAATGTTTACTGTTAAATTCTGATACTTTTTTACTGTTTCTTCTCACTTTTGTTTATTGTTTATTTTACTTGGTTTGGCAATGTAAAGATATGTTTCTCATGTCAATCAAGCCCCTTTGAATTGAACTGAATTGATATATGTTTAATTTCTTTTCCCTTTTGTACTTTAACTATTTGCACATCATTACAACACTGTATATAGCCATAATATTACATTTTAAATGTCTCTATTCCTTTGGAATGGGCAAACGTACAAAATCAGCAGGGGATCAAATACTTTTTTCCCTCACTGTATATCACAAAGAGATAAATAAGAGGCTACATCCTGGGATTTCATTCCTTTTCACTTTACACACATTTTGTTTATGTAGATGCATGTACAATACACACACACACACATGCGAATGCTAGCATACATACAGTGAGGGGGAAAAAGTATTTGATCTCCTGCTGATTTTGTACGTTTGCCCACTGACAAAGAAATGATCAGTCTATAATTTTAATGGTAGGTTTATTTGAACAGTGAGAGACAGAATAACAACAACAAAATCCAGAAAAACGCATGCCAAAATTTTATTAATTGATTTGCATTTTAATTAGGGAAATATGTATTTTACCCCCTCTAAATCAGAAAGATTTCTGGCTCCCAGGTGTCTTTTATACAGGTAACGAGCTGAGATTAGGAGCACACTCTTAAAGGGAGTGCTCCTAATCTCATCTTTGTACCTGTATAAAAGACACCTGTCCACAGAAGCAATCAATCAATCAGATTCCAAACTCTCCACCATGGCCAAGACCAACGAGCTCTCCAAGGATGTCAGGGACAAGATTGTAGACCTACACAAGGCTGGAATGGGCTACAAGACCATCGCCAAGCAGCTTGGTGAGAAGGTGACAACAGTTGGTGCGATTATTCGCAAATGGAAGAAACACAAAAAAACTGTCAATATCCCTCTGCCTGGGGCTCCATGCAAGATCTTACCTCATGGAGTTGCAATGATCATGAGAACGGTGAGGAATCAGCCCAGAACTACACGGGAGGATCTTGTCAATGATCTCAAGGCAGCTGGGACCATAGTCACCAAGAAAACAATTGGTAACACACTACGCCGTGAAGGACTGAAATCCTGCAGCGCCCGCAAGGTCCCCCTGCTCAAGAAAGCACATATACAGGCCTGTCTGAAGTTTGCCAATGAACATCTGAATGATTCAGAGGAGAACTGGGTGAAAGTGTTGTGGTCAGATGAGACCAAAATCGAGTTCTTTGGCATCAACTCAACTCGCCGTGTTTGGAGGAGGAGGAATGCTGCCTATGACCCCAAGAACACCATCCCCACCGTCAAACATGGAGGTGGAAACATTATGCTTTGGAGGTGTTTTTCTGCTAAGGGGACAGGACAACTTCACCGCGTCAAAGGGACGATGGACGGGCCATGTACCGTCAAATCTTGGGTGAGAACCTCCTTCCCTCAGCCAGGGCATTGAAAATGGGCCGTGGATGGGTATTCCAGCATGACAATGACCCAAAACACACGGCCAAGGCAACAAAGGAGTGGCTCAAGAAGAAGCACATTAAGGTCCTGGAGTGGCCTAGCCAGTCTCCAGACCTTAATCCCAAAGAAAATCTGTGGAGGGAGCTGAAGGTTTGAGTTGCCAAACGTCAGGCTCGAAACCTTAATGACTTGGAGAAGATCTGCAAAAAGGAGTGGGACAAAATCCCTCCTGAGATGTGTGCAAACCTGGTGGCCAACTACAAGAAACGTCTGACCTCTGTGATTACCAACAAGGGTTTTGCCACCAAGTACTAAGTCATGTTTTGCAGAGGGGTCAAATACTTATTTCCCTCATTAAAATGCAAATCAATTTATAACATTTTTGACATTTGTTTTTCTGGATTTTGTTGTTGTTATTCTGTCTCTCACTGTTCAAATAAACCTACCATTAAAATTATAGACTGATCATGTCTTTGTCAGTGGGCAAACGTACAAAATCAGCAGGGGATCAAATACTTTTTTCCCCTCACTGTACATTATGTATATTTATACTACGCTGTGTCCATATGATGTGGACTAGAAAACTGTGTCTAATCTGTCTCCTCTCAGGCGTGTGTGTGTGTGTGTGTGTGTGAAGGCAGGATTAGGGTAATCTAAAGGACTGGATCCTCCTGATAAGAGATATGCAAATTAGCCCCTATTAATTATGCTGTGAATATTAATGAACAAAGATAAGGAAGAGATAACAGTGTGTGTGTGCGCGCTTGCGGGTGTGTGCTTGTATAAGGAGAGAGGGACCAAAGAGACAGACCCTGATGGAAAGAGAGAGCTAGGGAGGGAGACTGTCTTATTTTACCCTAGAGAGCAGAATATATGTGTTCTTTCTATCTACAGTTGAAGTCAGAAGTTTACATACACCTTAGCCAAATACATTTAAACTCAGTTTTTCACAATTCCTGACATTTAATCCTAGTAAAAATTCCCTGTAAAGATCACCACTTTATTGTAAGAATGTGAAATGTCAGAATAACAGTAGAGAGAATGATTTATTTAAGCTTTTCTTTCATCACATTCCCAGTGGGTCAGAAGTTTACATACACTCAATTAGTATTTGGTAGCATTGCCTTTAAATTGTTTAACTTGGGTCAAACGTTTCGGGTAGCCTTCCACAAGCTTACCACAATAAGTTGAGTGAATTTTGGCCCATTCCTCCTGACAGAGCTGGTGTAACTGAGTCAGGTTTGTAGGCCTCCTTGCTCAGTTCTGCCCACAAATGTTCTATAGGATTAAGGTCAGGGCTTTGTGATGGCCACTCAAATACCTTGACTTTGTTGTCCTTAAGCCATTTTGCCACAACTGTGGAAGTATGCTTGGGGTCATTGTTCATTTGGAAGACCCATTTGCGACCAAGCTTTAACTTCCTGACTGATGTCTTGAGATGTTGCTTCAATATATCCACATAATTTCCCTTCCTCATGATGTCATCTATTTTGTGAAGTGCACCAGTCCCTCCTGCAGCAAAGCACCCCCACAGCATGATGCTGCCACCCCCGTGCTTCAAAGTTGGGATGGCGTTCTTCGTCTTGCAAGCAACCCCCTTTTTCCTCCAAACATAATGATGGTCATTACGGCTAAACAGTTCTATTTTTGTTTCATCAGACCAGAGGACATTTCTCCAAAAAGTACAATCTTTGTCCCCATGTGCAGTTGCAAACCGTAGTCTGGCTTTTTTATGGCGGTTTTGGAGCAGTGGCTTCTTCCTTGCTGAGCGTCCTTTCAGGTTATGTCGATATAGGAATCGTTTTACTGTGGATATAGATACTTTTGTACCTGTTTCCTCCAGCATCTTCACAAGGTCCTTTGCTGTTGTTCTGGGATTGATTTGCACTTTTCGCAAAGTACGTTAATCTCCAGGAGACAGAACGCATCTCCTTCCTGAGAGGTATGATGGCTGTGTGGTCCCATGGTGTTTATACTTGCGTACTATTGTTTGTACAGATGAACGTGGAAATTGAGGTCTTGGTTGATTTCTTTTGATTTTCCCATGATGTCAAGCAAAGAGGCACTGAGTTTGAAGGTAGGCCTTGAAATACATCCACAGGTACACCTCCAATTGACTCAAATGTTGTCAATTAGCCTATCAGAAGATTCTAAAGCCATGACATGGAATTTTCCAAGCTGTTTAAAGGCACAGTCAACTTAGTGTATATAAACTTCTGACCCACTGGAATTGTGATACAGTGAATTATAAGTGAAATAATCTGTCTGTAAACAATTGTTGGAAAAACTCATAAATGTTCCATTCGCACAAAAAGCTTATTTCGCTCAAATTTTGTGAACGCATTTATTTACATCCCTGCTAGTGAGCATTTCTCCTTTGCCAATATCATCTATCCACCTCTCAGGTGTGGCATATCAAAAAGATGATTAAACAGCATGATCATTACACAGGTGCACCTTGTGCTGGGGACAATAAAAGGCCACTCTAAAATGTGCAGTTTTGTCTTAAGTTTTGAGGGAGTGTGCAATTGGCATGCTGACTGCAAGAAAGTCCACCAGCGCTGTTGCCAGAGAATTGAATGTTAATTTCTCTACCATAAGCCACCTCCAACGTCTTTTTAGAGAATTTGTCAGTACGTCTAACCAGCCTCACAACCACGTGTAACCACGCCAGCCCAGGACCTCCACATCCGTCTTCACCTGCGGGATCGTCTGACACCAGCCACCTGGAACCAACTTCAGTGGGCAAATGCTCACCTTCGATGGCCACTGGCATGCTGGAGAAGTATGCTCTTTACGGAAGAATCCCGCTTTCAACTGTATTGGGTATGGCGTCCTGTGGGCGAGCGGTTTGCTTACAACAACGTTGTGAACAGAGTGCCCCATGGTGGTGGTGGTGTTATGGTATGGGCAGGCATAAGTTATGGACAACGAACGCAATTGCCTTTTATTGATGGAAATTTGAATTCACAGATATACCGTGATGAGATCCTGAAGCCCATTGTCAGGATGCTAGTCTGTTGTAGGGAACTTACCCCCAATCTATCTCTTTGGTAGGACTCCCAACCTTCCAATCTTAGGGCGGAAACTAACCACAAGGCCGCTGAGTTGGATTAATCGAACCCGATAATCACAGTCAAATTACTTTGATCGCTCACTCCAGAACATGCTTGACAATCTCTCACCTCACTCCTCCCATCCCCCTCTCCACTCCTCCTCCCATCCCCCTCTCCACTCCTCCTCCCATCCCCCTCTCCACTCCTCCTCCCATCCCCCTCTCCACTCCTCCTCCCATCCCCCTCTCCACTCCTCCTCCCATCCCCCTCTTCACTCCTCCTCCCATCCCCCTCTCCACTCCTCCTCCCATCCCCCTCTCCACTCCTCCTCCCATCCCCCTCTCCACTCCTCCTCCCATCCCCCTCTCCACTCCTCCTCCCATCCCCCTCTCCACTCCTCCTCCCATCCCCCTCTCCACTCCTCCTCCCATCCCCCTCTCCACTCCTCCTCCCATCCCCCTCTCCACTCCTCCTCCCATCCCCCTCTCCACTCCTCCTCCCATCCCCCTCTCCACTCCTCCTCCCATCCCCCTCTCCACTCCTCCTCCCATCCCCCTCTCCACTCCTCCTCCCATCCCCCTCTCCATCACTCCTACTCACTCATCCTACTCACCACCATTCCACTATCGCTCTCCCCTCTTAGCTTACTGTACCCCTCTCTTTTCATCCCCCCTCTATTTCCCTTCCCCACCGATCACATCCTGCTGGGGGCTGAAAGGCCACTGTGAAATTGTGTGAAATAATACTGTGAAATTGTGAAAATGATAATGCCCTTTTAGTGTAAGAGCTGTTTGAAATAAACGCCTGAAATTTCTGCCTGTTTTGGTGGGATGGAGTTATGGCCTGCCTGGTGACATCACCAGGCGGTAAATGAGTTAATAGACCAATAAGAAAGAGTTCCAAACCTCTCTGCCAATAACAGCTAGTTTTAAGTTTTCCCCTACCAACTCAGACCACTCCCATACAGTACGTCTAACGAAATTATTTGTGTTTCTTTTTGACAATTTTAATTGACTACAATCACAGTTAAGTACTTAATTGTTACTCAGAAACGATTTGATATTGAGATAAAAATGGCTGCATTGGACTTTTTACTACCCAAATCAGCGTAGTGATCAACACACACACACATACAGTATACACTAGGGTGCACGCGCACATACATACGCACAGGGGCGCAACTTTGGTTTTAGAAGTGGGGGGGGACATATATATATATATTTTATCCAGTCGGTTAAACACTCCAAACAGCCTACCCGACCGCTCGGAGGCGTCCGCATGGTCCTAAAGCATGTTCTTCCCATCCCCAGTGAAAGTTGCACCCCTGCATACGCATACACACTCCTTTGAGTCAGAGGTCTGTGACTGAAGTTCTCCACTAATCCTCATGATTATGATCATCGTTGTAATTTTGGCTAATTCCGGTGTGGTGACACTGATGGTTTCTCTGGACTGATGGCTTACATTTACATTTACCAGACGTTCTTATCCAGAGCGACTTACAGGAGCAATTAGGGTTGAGTGCCTTGCTTAAGGGCACATCGACAATTTTTCACCTAGTCGGCTCGGGGATTAGAACCAGCGACCTTTCGGTTACTGGCACAACGCTCTTACCCACTAAGCTACCTGCCGCTTCTAGGGTTGTGGCTAGATGGAGTACAGCTACAGCCCAAAAGTAGCATGTTCGAGTTGCGTCGGGGACAACTGTAACATTTTAGTTAAACCTAACCCAGGAGCAGGTGTTTTGAATTTAGGCAATCACTGAAGTGATCAATTAGCTCAGTTGGTCAGGTGTGGTGCCTAGTTGGAACAAAATCCTGCAGTACCTGCGGCACTCCAGGAACAGGGTTGCCTACTCCTGGGCTATAGGCTACACAAGCCTCTCCGCAGTAGGCCATTCCTCTTCTCGTGAAATCCCAGGAAAAGCTTTAGTAAAAGTTATCAGACATATACTAGGCCTAATAGCCTATTTGGGAAAGAAGCAGGTTTGGTCTTGCTAATTGATGGATGTAAACAGGCCTAGAGCATAGAAAATGCATGTTGGGGAATGTTGAGGAGAGAAAGTGCATTGATGTGATGACTTTCAGCCGGTTTTGATAACATTTGATAAAATAGTTGTACAGGACAGACAGAGAGATGAGCACAGTGAAAAAGAAGTCCCAAAGGAATTGACAACCATTAGAAAAGTGGAAATCACTTGCAAACCACTTGAGC
Source organism: Coregonus lavaretus (assembly GCF_964263955.1). Classification (NCBI taxonomy): domain Eukaryota; kingdom Metazoa; phylum Chordata; class Actinopteri; order Salmoniformes; family Salmonidae; genus Coregonus; species Coregonus lavaretus. Next base: position 61,551,377 of record NC_139991.1, on the reverse strand, counting down.
AACGAGGGAATTACATGCTGTAGGCTAATAGATGCGCAGGCTAAACAGCGTTTGTTGTTGAATTGCTGCATTTAAATACAAGTTACTATATTATTTTTCATTAGGCCTACATGTACTGTACATTGAAGTATTATTAGCAGTTGTCACTATGACAATGAACACACCCTGAAAGCACTGAATGGTCTGAGCCAGTATCTGTGGGTTAGAGACCTCATGAATGGTCTGAACCAGTATCTGTGTGTTAGAGACCTCATGAATGGTCTGAACCAGTATCTGTGTGTTAGAGACTTCATGAATGGTCTGAACCAGTATCTGTGTGTTAGAGACCTCATGAATGGTCTGAACCAGTATCTGTGTGTTAGAGACCTCATGAATGGTCTGAACCAGTATCTGTGTGTTAGAGACCTCATAAATGGTCTTGTGTTACCACCTTATTTTTTTATTTTTTTTTATTTTTATTTTTTTTCACCTTTATTTAACCAGGTAAACCAGTTGAGAACAGGTTCTCATTTACAACTGCGACCTGGCCAAGATAAAGCAAAGCAGTGCAATAAAAACAACACAGAGTTACATATGGGGTAAAAAAACATAAAGTCAAAAATACAACAGAAAATATATATACAGTGTGTGCAAATGTAGCAAGTTATGGAGGTAAGGCAATAAATAGGCTATAGTGCAGAATAATTACAATAGTATTAACACTGGAATGCTAGATGTGCAAGAGATTATGTGCAAATAGAGATGCTGGGGTGCAAAAGAGCAAAATAAATAACAATATAGGGATGAGGTAGTTGGGTGGGCTAATTTCAGATGGGCTGTGTACAGGTGCAGTGATCGGTAAGGTGCTCTGACAACTGATGCTTAAAGTTATTGAGGGAGATAAGAGTCTCCAGCTTCAGAGATTTTTGCAATTCGTTCCAGTCATTGGCAGCAGAGAACTGGAAGGAATGGCGGCCAAAGGAGGTGTTGGCTTTGGGAATGACCAGTGAGATATACCTGCTGGAGCGCAGACTACGGGTGGGTGCTGCTATGGTGACCAATGAGCTAAGATAAGGCGGGGATTTGCCTAGCAGTGATTTATAGATGGCCTGGAGCCAGTGGGTTTGACGACGAACATGTAGTGAGGACCAGCCAACAAGAGATTACAGGTCACAGTGGTGGGTAGTGTATGGGGCTTTGGAGACAAAACGGATGGCACTGTGATAGACTACATCCAATTTGCTGAGTAGAGTGTTGGAGGCTATTTTGTAAATGACATCGCCGAAGTCAAGGATCGGTAGGATAGTCAGTTTTACGAGGGCATGTTTGGCAGTGTGCAGTAGGATGTGTTGATCAGTTGATTGACAGGTGTAGGACTATAGAACAATAAACGATAAACTTTCCTCTAGTGTGGATGAACACCAACCTTTATAGTTATGTAGCCTATAGTTTATCATTGTATTCATCGTTATAGTTATTGGCTTGGTGGATGGCCCTTAACTGTGACACAACACAACTAACGGTATTATCACAAAATAACCAGTCTACTAGTAGCGAACTTGAATGAAATAAACTTATACACTTACAGTACACTTGTTTACTTGACTTTTATACTCTATAAATTGACTCCTTCAAATAAATGACTCTGGCAAGTTTGCCATGGTCATGGCTAGAAGGGATGACCGTTTGCCACTGGTGCTCTGTAAAGCAGACGTTGAATCCACCACTTCCGTTGTTTGGCTGTGCCCATAGCAATGTTCGAAAATGAGGTGGATAGGTTTGTTTATTCAATGGGGCGTGGGAGTATAACTGACCCTTGAACTTTGACGTGCTCCCATTTATTTCCTGGTGAATACTTTACATCCTTCCTTCAGTGGAATAGGGTGGTGGGTTTTAATGAGGGTAGGGTTAGACGGTAGGGTACGTTTTTTTCCTAATTTTGTGTCACAAAGTATAATGGATTTATACACCAGTCCAGTTGGTGGCGGTAATGCAACATATTGGATGCCAAACGCCATAAAACCTAATTGAAGAAGAAGAAGAAGAAGAAGAAGAAGAAGAAGAAGACCACTGCCCTTCTATAGCCTATGATCAATCAATAGCTTATTGATATTCATAGTGCACATGAATTGGGTGTAATCCAATTGGAATCGGATGGTTCATTCATTCAGATCAATTAACTAATATGACTGACAAGTGAATCATGTTTTTTGGGGGCATGACGGACAGCACACAGATGGAGGATTTGACCGTTAAACAGAAAACCTTGAAAGCTGGAGCTTTTGATAGGCAATAATTTGCGCCTCTGTCTAATCTATTGTTCAATCTGTCTATTTTCCTGCCCTCTGACGGGTGAATGCGATGGGGAGTGTGCGATCGATAGATAGAAATCAATCAACTCATAGAAAACGAGACAGTGAACGTCAGAAAATGTGTTTGTTATTCCAAGAGTTTACACTGATTATTTACTTTTTTTTCATGCTCACGCTATATATGCCTAATATTTATAGATCTCCTCCAGACTATTATATTGCATACACAATGTCCCTTCTATCTGAACATTACACACATGGCAAAAGGCTATAGAGGGTGGTAGAAAAGTTTAAAGAGAGAGCGAGAGAGAATCTATTCTAATGATATATCCTTCATCCACTCCTCCCCAGTGCTTTCTGCACTATTTCTGAACAATGAGTTTATATCCTCCTGAAGTTCAATCTCAAAAATCTATTACTTCGCTGCCTTCCTGTGGGGTTGACTAGTTGTATGGAGGCAGAACTATGGGGCTGATTGTCAAATCGACTGTTCTGAGGTTTAGTTCCGTGTCAGGCCATGGTAGGCTACTCATGGTTGGGTCGATGGTTGTGTGTGTATGTGTGTGTGTGTGTGTGTGTGTGTGTGTGTGTGTGTGTGTGTGTGTGTGTGTGTGTGTGTGTGCGCGCGCGCACGCACGCCCCAGGCCATGTTACTTGACCCAGTACAGAGAGGTGTTGGGGAACGTGACTGGATCAGTGCACACCACTGGCCTCTGTCACACACACAGGAAGGAGAACCCACAGCTATCTGTCGTTGGCGCAGGACAGTTGTATGCAGCAGAGCCCAGAGTGACATTGAGACCTGTGTCCATTACTGCATCTATTATTACTTCATCATTAACTTCATTACTCTCAGCTCAACTCTAACCCTCTGCTCAGGTAAGACACTAATTCCTGTTACTGTTAATGCATGCTCTGTTGTGAATGAAGTTCAAAACTTGTTTGGGTGGTTGAGTTTTTTTCTGTTTTTGTGTGTTCTTTACAAACAGGGCTACCTTTTCTGACAACCACACTGACTGCATTCTCATTCCTTTATTAATTATACGTATTATCAGGAAAAAGACGGTTTGGTTTCATTTGGGGTTTTCATCCATACAGTTCAGTGGAAATTAACTCAATAAGAGAAACAGTCAACTTCTTTATTGTGTTCTATTGTGTATGCCATGAGCTTGTACTGTTGTTGGAGTTTCATTGAAAGATTAATGTGTGCTTAATTAATAATATGAAACATGAAACATTAGCATCGTTAGGAGAGACTGGACTCATATTTAATCATAATCAATAGATCTAATCGAAAAGTGATGCGTTGGAAAGCTGGCTCAGCCATTAATTGTCTTTATTGCATTATTTAATGCCTTTGGAGAGCATATTGAAAAGACAGGAGAATATTTGATAGAGTTTATATCATCACATACATATGTTAGATATGAGATGAGTACTGATATAACCTACCATGGCCAGATGTTAGATACAGTGAGGAAAAAAAGTATTTAGTCAGCCACCAATTGTGCAAGTTCTCCCACTTAAAAAGATGAGAGAGGCCTGTAATTTTCATCATAGGTACACGTCAACTATGACAGACAAAATGAGAATATTTTTTCCAGAAAATCACATTGTAGGATTTTTTATGAATTTATTTGCAAATTATGGTGGAAAATAAGTATTTGGTCAATAACAAAAGTTTCTCAATACTTTGTTATATACCCTTTGTTGGCAATGACACAGGTCAAACGTTTTCTGTAAGTCTTCACAAGGTTTTCACACACTGTTGCTGGTATTTTGGCCCATTCCTCCATGCAGATTTCCTCTAGAGCAGTGATGTTTTGGGGCTGTCGCTGGGCAACACAGACTTTCAACTCCCTCCAAAGATTTTCTATGGGGTTGAGATCTGGAGACTGGCTAGGCCACACCAGGACCTTGAAATGCTTCTTACGAAGCCACTCCTTCGTTGCCCGGGCGGTGTGTTTGGGATCATTGTCATGCTGAAAGACCCAGCCACGTTTCATCTTCAATGCCCTTGCTGATGGAAGGAGGTTTTCACTCAAAATCTCACGATACATGGCCCCATTCATTCTTTCCTTTAAACGGATCAGTCGTCCTGGTCCCTTTGCAGAAAAACACGACGAGTTGAGTTTTTACCAAAAAGTTATATTTTGGTTTCATCTGACCATATGACATTCTCCCAATCCTCTTCTGGATCATCCAAATGCACTCTAGCAAACTTCAGACGGGCCTGGACATGTACTGGCTTAAGCAGGGGGACACGTCTGGCACTGCAGGATTTGAGTCCCTGGCGGTGTAGTGTGTTACTGATGGTAGGCTTTGTTACTTTGGTCCCAGCTCTCTGCAGGTCATTCACTAGGTCCCCCCGTGTGGTTCTGGGATTTTTGCTCACCGTTCTTGTGATCATTTTGACCCCACGGGGTGAGATCTTGCGTGGAGCCCCAGATCGAGGGAGATTATCAGTGGTCTTGTATGTCTTCCATTTCCTAATAATTGCTCCCACAGTTGATTTCTTCAAACCAAGCTGCTTACCTATTGCAGATTCAGTCTTCCCAGCCTGGTGCAGGTCTACAATTTTGTTTCTGGTGTCCTTTGACAGCTCTTTGGTCTTGGCCATAGTGGAGTTTGGAGTGTGACTGTTTGAGGTTGTGGACAGGTGTCTTTTATACTGATAACAAGTTCAAACAGGTGCCATTAATACAGGTAACGAGTGGAGGAGTTACAGGTCTGTGAGAGCCAGAAATCTTGCTTGTTTGTAGGTGACCAAATACTTATTTTCCACCATAATTTGCAAATAAATTCATTAAAAATCCTACAATGTGATTTTCTGGATTTTTATTTCTCAATTTGTCTGTCATAGTTGACGTGTACCTATGATGAAAATTACAGGCCTCTCTCATCTTTTTAAGTGGGAGAACTTGCACAATTGGTGGCTGACTAAATACTTTTTTCCCCCACTGTATGAGATGAGTACCAACGCCAGGGTTGTGGGTTCGTTTCCCACGGGGGGCCAGTATGAACATGTATGCACTCACTAACTGTAAGTCGCTCTGGATAAGAGCATCTGCTAAATGACTAAAAATAATAATAATAATAATAATAATAATAATAATAATAATAATAACCTACCATGGCCAGATGAGTTGTGTATTCTGAACAGGAGCTGTTTCTCTGCTAGTTGTGTTGCTTTGTTAGTTTACAGAGGACATTTATTATTATCATGGTTTAGTTTCCTAACCCAGGACTTGCGGAACCCTAGTTACACATATTTGTTCTATCCCAACACCAGCACACCTGACTCTGCAGAATCAAGGGCTTGATCATTAACATATTAGTTTAATCAAGGGTGCTGTTGTGGATACATTCTACCTTCAAAACAACTCCGACTGGGAAAAATCATTTTGAACGGTTATCCAACTCGAAATTCCAAGTCGGAAACTCTGGCATCTTTCTAGAGCTCCGACTTTCCAACCTGAAGATCACTGACGTATGATTTGACCTAGTTTTTTTTGTTGAGTTCCCTACACCTGGAAAGGTATTTTACATATCAGCTAACCACAACTATGTTACAGCAATCTGTCAGTCGATGACACAGTCAATGACATAGCATGCAACCATTGGTTGATGCATATATGCAACGTCTGAGCAGGGCAATGCGACCTTGATTTTAGGCTGTGTCTACACAGGCAGCACAATTCTGATCTTTTTTTCATTAATTGGTCTTTTGACCAATCACATCAGCTCTGAAAATATCTGATGTGAAAAGATCTGATTGGTCAAAAGATCAATTAGTGGAAAAATATCAGACTTGAGCTGCCTTAGAGATTTTAGAATCATTTTATCTCTGTTTTATCTTTATTCCTGGAATTTATGATAATAATGTCAGAGACTTGGGTTGATTGTGTAATCTGCTCTGCCTTGTTACAAGGGTGAGTAAACTTAATGAAATTGACTCCAACCCGACTCATTACCAATATGATCATTGTGATCCAGTGAAGTGTGTAGACTAGGGGTGCACAATACAGGCCGTCCAGGTTCTCATCCTGCTGGTTTTCATTTCTCCCTGGTACTTACCCAATCACTGAATGTTATTGAATGATTGTGCAGTGAGTGCATACACCTTTCAGGTAGAAAATCATTCAAAATCAAATGAATCAGTCAACCAGAATTAGCAGGACTGTGGCCGTCAAGGACCAGAGCTAGACACCCCAGCTGTAAGCCTACCACTAGTATTGTCAGTAGCCCCACTCAGTCAAAGTATTCCATGTTCTGAGTTGTCCTTACAATGAACAGCACTCAGGGTGTATGTGGGGTGTGAAACATGCCCTTCACACCCAGTGATTAGGAGCTCAGGGGCCAGCTGGTGATCAAGACTGACAGTGGTATTGATCAGCCTACAAAAACCCTGTGTGACACACACACATACACATACACACTCAGACAGACACACACACACACAGGGGTACAGATGTAAAATCATTAAATCATTACAAATCTGTTGCCTCATTGTGGTCCTTAAAGGTTAATGTAGGCCTAAAGCTGAATTGAATTATTGAATGTGGTGTATGTTGAAGTCCCACTGCATACACTAATGCCTAGTCAGAAATGAACCCCTACCCCCCTGGACAATTTTCATAGATCTGAAGGAATCGGATTGGGTTTAAGCCACAAAGTATAGGTCCACCTAGCCCAGATGGAGTTTCCGCCATTTTGCTTACACTAATCCGACCCTTTCAGATCTGTGAAAAGTGTCTATGGGATAGAAGTTAGGGGTTGATTATTGACTATGCATAATGTGACAGACTTGATATTTTGAGGGAAATTCCTTGAGCATGTCCCCATACACTGCTGTCCCTCTTAATCTCTCTCTATCTCTCTTGTGTGGTCATCCTCAGGGCAGCTATGGTTTTCCATTGAGTTTTCCTCATGTCAGTCACCCATCGATCTCCCGGGTTACCAAATGCACGTGTGGTGCTGTGTGGTTTGGCCAGGTGTTACATGGCCAGCAGGGTTATTCCTTTAAAGCTGGAGTCTGCATTATTTGAACAGTGACACTGGTCACCCCAGGCACATTTGTTATTGTTTATGTTTTGTTTACGAAAGGAGGAGAGGAGCATCGAGCAGCTTGGTAAAAAAAACTCCACAAGTTAGTGACCTGAATGTTAGTGACTAGTACAACACTGCCAGATGGAAGTTGAGGTGATATGTTGTGATGATCCTCACCAGGAGAGGGCGGGATCACCACGTGGAATACAAATGAGTTAGCTGTGGAATACGTTGGGGGTCAACACATTCAAAATGTTGAAAAACATACAACAGCCATATTAGATGTCTCAAACCCAATGGGGGTTATGTTCTACACTACTGCAATTCAAAAGTTCATACCCACTGTCAAATTGTTCCATTGTAATCTACCTGGCTTTATATATACAGGTGCGTCAGGTTAAGATGAAGGAGTTTATATCTGCATAGTTCATACAGTATATTGGATCTGAAGGGTCTGTTTCTGTATGTATTTCATCTGTCTGTGTGTTAAAGCAAGACTCATATCAAATGGTTCTGTAATGAAACAGGGCAGAGTGGAGAGATAGAGGATCAAAGTAGGAAGAAGTGTACAGACTTTCATCCTCTCTCCCCCCTCTCTCTCCCCTCTCTCTCCCCCCTCTCTCTCTCCCTCTCTTTCTCTCTTTCTCTCCCTCCCCCTCTCCCTCTCTCTCTCTGTCTCTCCCCCCCCCTCTCTCTCTCTCTCCCTCCCCCTCTGCCTCTCTCTTTCTGTCTCTCCCCCTCTCTCTCTCCCTCTCTCTCAGGATGGCACATGATTGGCAGGGAGGTAGAAGTAGGAGTCACCACCGATATGAGGAAGATGATGAAGGTGAGTACGGCCACACACACACACACACACACACACACACACACACACACACACACACACACACACACACAGACACACAGCTGTGTAGTGTGTGCATTGTCCACTGTATGGAAGGAACAGACATCTGTAAGTCCAATATGTCAAATAAAGTGTTAAGAAAGATCATGTTGTGTCGATGGTAACCTCTCTTCTCTCTCTCTCTCTTCTCTCTATCCCTCTATATTCTCTCTCTTCTTTCTCTCTCCTCTATCTCCATCTATCTTCTCTCTCTCTCCTCTCTCTCACTCTCTGTTTCTCTCTCTTCTGTCTCTCTCCTCTCTCTTCTCTCTCTCTCTCTCTTCTCTCTCTCTCTTTTCTCTCTCTCTTCTCTCTCATCTCTATCTCCTCTTTCTCTCTCTCTTCTCTCTCTCTCTCTCTCTTTCTCTCTCTCTCTCTCCCTCTCCTCTCTCTCTCCTCTCTCTCACTTGACTCTCTCTTGCTTTCCTCTCCCACTTCTCTATCTTTTCTCTCTCTTCTCTCTCTTCTCTCTCTTTCTCTCTCTTCTCTCTCTTTCTCTCTCTTCTCTCTCGCTCATTCCCTCTCCGCTCTCTCTCTCTCTCGCTCTCTCTTGCCTCTCTCTCTTCTCTCTCTCTCTTCTCTCTTTTCTCTCTATCTCCTCTCTCTCTCTCTCAATTCTCTATATTCTCTCTCTCCTCTCTCTCTCTCTCTCTTCTCTCTCTCTCTCTCACTTTGTCTCTCTCAGAACCCCAGCCAGTGTATATTGGTGTCCCGGTAACACACGGTTACAGTAAAAGGAGACGGCGTAAACACCGCTCCCAACGCGAGAAACATCACACACACCGTGACCAACACACACACCAAGAACACACACACCATGACCATCCCCATGACAACCAGGAACACTACGAAGATGAGGAGGAGATGGAACAACATGACATATTTCACCCTGACTCCACAGGTGAGCGCTCACACACGCACATATGAGAAGCATTTGACCAGCCACTGTTGTTGCTGTCTTGAGGAACGTTCGCCTGTCATTGCCAGGCATGGTTAGAGCAGGCTGCAGGGTGTGTGTGTGCACTCTGTGTGTGAAAGATGAAGCAGCATGGTTCCTGTTCCCATGGGGGCCAGCGTTCTGAAGCATGGTTCCTGTTCCCATGGGGGCCAGCGTTCTGAAGCATGGTTCCTGTTCCCATGGGGGCCTGCGTTCTGAAGCATGGTTCCTGTTCCCATGGGGACCAGCGTTCTGAAGCATGGTTCCTGTTCCCATGGGGACCAGCGTTCTGAAGCATGGTTCCTGTTCCCATGGGGGCCTGCGTTCTGAATCATGGTTCCTGTTCCCATGGGGGCCAGCGTTCTGAAGCATGGTTCCTGTTCCCATGGGGACCAGCGTTCTGAAGCATGGTTCCTATTCCCATGGGGACCAGCGTTCTGAAGCATGGTTCCTGTTCCCATGGGGGCCTGCATTCTGAAGCATGGTTCCTATTCCCATGGGGACCAGCGTTCTGAAGCATGGTTCCTGTTCCCATGGGGGCCTGCGTTCTGAATCATGGTTCCTGTTCCCATGGGGGCCAGCGTTCTGAAGCTGGTAAGCTGATTAGAGCTGAGGAACTCAAACCCTGGTCCAACCACCAGCGGTCCTGTGTGTGTGTGTGTGTATATGTGTGTGTGTGTGTGTGTGTGTGTGTCTGTTCAGGGAGTCCACTGCCCCAATTCCAAAGGAGAAATATGTTATGTCACTGAGTGTGTTTACTCAGACAAAGAGAAGAAGAACCGGACACAAAAGGTGAAGGAAGGCGTGCACAGCCAAAAGTGGAGTGAAGGAGAAGTAGTTGTTGTGTGTGTGTGTGTGTGTCAGGTTGTTAAGGGTACTTCAGGCTGCTCTGGTGGATGGGTGTGCAGGTGCATATGTGTGTGTGTCAGGGGGTGGAGAGTACTTCAGGGTGCTATGGGGTGTGTTGGCCTCTTAAGCCTCTGGCCCTTCACTGCTCCAGAGATTTCAGTGGATTTCTGCTTCAGCTTAGAGCAGACCAGACCGGCTCCACAAGAACACAGCACAACAGTTCCATTACAGGACGGAACACACCGGTGTTGGGGTCTTACCTGGTATTGGAGTGCCACCTCTCTGGGCTGGACGGAGATTGACTGGGAGTACAGGTGCAGACTGAAGGTCTCTGGTTCTGGATCTGAGATATTGTGGTTCCTGTGGTTAATCATGCAGGACTCTGGTTCCTCCATCACCTCCAGCATGGCCTCTCACTGGACACTGCCTAAAACAGGTAACAACAGAAAGAGAAGATAGGGGGAGGTAATGAGAACAAGAAGAGAGGATGGGAGGAGCTATAGAGAACAGGAAGAGAGGATGGGAGGAGGGGAGGAGGTGTAGAAAACAGGAAGAGAGGATGGGAGGAGCTATAGAGAACAGGAAGAGAGGATGGAACAAGGGGAGGAGATATAGAAAACAGAAAGAGAGGATGGGACGAGGGGAGGAGTTATAGAAAACAGAAAGAGAGGATGGGAGGAGGTATAGAAAACAGGAAGAGAGGATGGGAGGAGGTATAGAAAATAGGAAGAGAGGATGGGGGAGGGGAGGAGGTATAGAAAACAGGAAGAGAGGATGGGAGGAGGTATAGAAAACAGGAAGAGAGGATGGGACGAGGGGAGGAGGTATAGAAAACAGAAAGAGAGGATGGGAGGAGGTATAGAATACAGGAAGAGAGGATGGGGAGGGGAGGAAGGATAGAAAACAGGAAGAGAGGATGGGAGGATGGGAGGAGGGGAGGAGGTATAGAAAACAGGAAGAGAGGATGGGAGGAGGGGAGCAGTTATAGAAAACAGGAAGAGAGGATGGGAGGAGGGGAGGAGTTATAGAAAACAGGAAGAGAGGATGGGAGGAGGGGAGGAGGTATAGAAAACATGAAGAGAGGATGGGAGGAGGGGAGGAGGTATAGAAAACAGAAAGAGAGGATGGGAGGAGGGGAGGAGGTATAGAAAACAGAAAGAGAGGATGGGAGGAGGTATAGAAAACAGAAAGAGAGGATGGGAGGAGGTATAGAAAACAGGAAGAGAGGAGGGGAGGAGGTATAGAATACAGGAAGAGAGGAGGGGAGGAGGTATAGAATACAGGAAGAGAGGAAGGGAGGAGGGGAGGAGGGATAGAAAACAGGAAGAGAATGGAGTGGACAGCATCTTCATGTTTATTTACTTTATTTTCATGTTGGTGTCATTGCTGTGTAGTAAGTATTGGTTCATATTTGGCTGTATTTCAGGGGTGACTTGTCAGGTAGATGTTCACCTTTGGAAATGAAATGTGTTTATCACTGTCACGTGGACATGGCATTGGAGATGTCATATGAGCCTGGTGTTTCTCAACCTCTGGTCTTTGGACCGGCAGCGGTCTCTGGGATGTAGCTGACTGATTGTTCAATTAGTTCTCGCGTGATAGTTTGGATCTAATGTGAAGACTGTAGCAAAGTGTCTGTTTGCCTCAGTGCTCTCTGAAGGACTAGTCTCCTCTCTTTCTCTGATTCACTCTGCTTCTTTCTCTGATTCACTCTGCTTCTTTCTCTGATTCACTCTGCTTCTTTCTCTGATTCACTCTGCTTCTTTCTCTGATTCACTCTGCTTCTTTTTCTGATTCACTCTGCTTCTTTCTCTCAATCTCTCTCTGTGAACTATTAGATTGCATTTTTATTTTTAAAAATGGGCCTCAAGGTCTGTCTGTCCTCAGTAACCTCTTAGAGACAGGGCCTGTCCATGTGCTGTTCACATCAGCTGACTCTTGGGCAGTGTGCTGCTTATTTTAGCAACCCAATACCATGGGGTTCCAAGCTTGTTTTATACTGTAGGCGACAAAGAGATTAACAAAATCATATCAAATACTTGCTTTGTTTTTGGGTGGGTTTTGTTAAATCCTGAACCAAAGTGATGAATGTCATCAAGCCTGTGACATAGCTTTCTGGCTTGCATCAGGAACATTGCATAGATTACATACCAACACCTCCGGTTTATTCATAGACTGTATAAAGGGGGTGAGTAGGGTTTAGATGGATCAGGGGGGTGCAGGGGAGTATATATTTACCAGCTTTCACTGGGATTCTGGGACTGACAGGGGGTGAGAGGGTGTTGTTTTGGATTAGGGGTGGAAGGGAACTCACACAGGATCAAAGTAAACTAGGACCACCAGACGAGGAGCGAGAAACACACACGCAGACACACACACAGCACACAGCACACACACACACAGCACACAGCACACACACCCATGCAGAGCGAGTGGTGTGATGGCAGTTATCAGAGCCCTGGGGCTAGGAGCAAGTTAATGGACTTTGTTCCACCGACAGGAAATTCTGAGAGAGTCCCAGGCACACTACAGTTTTCCAGTTCTATTCAGTTACAGTTGCAGGCTATACATTTTATAAAGAGTTCCAAATATATAAACAAATAAAAAAACACATTCTTTAAAATGTCTGATTTGTATGAGTAAATGCCCCAGTTTAGTGCACACTGTCACGACAATCCAAAGCTGCATCAACTGTCTGTCGACCGTACATCATAGTGGAATATCCTTTACAGTACTCACGCACACTGTTAGTAAAAGTGTTTCATACATACAGTAGATACATATATTTTCTAATTCTATTTCTATGGTCTGATAGTTATTCTCTTGTGTTTGAACTCCATTTCCCAGTGTCCCCGGCGGCGGAGAGGCTGCGTTACATCCTGGGTGAAGATGATGACTTGCCGACGCCCACTCTGTTCACAGAGATGGACACACTTCAACACGATGGAGACGACATGGAGTGGAAAGAGTCTGCTAGGTACACACACACAAACACACACTTCAACCCTTGTGTGTTTCCACCCTGGAGTGTGTGCCCTCATTAGTTTGGGATTGTTGGGGGGCTTTAGGTGGGATTTGGGGGAGGTGTGGGTAGGTGACCTGTAGATAGTTTCATTAGAAGAGTGTTAGCAGCAGAGCCCTACTGTTGGCTACATCTGACTCTCCACTATGACTCTGGGGGTTAGAGGTCAAACCCAGCATCCCTCAAGGTCACAGGCTGGGAGGCAATAAACCAGCTGACCAATCAATCAATATGTTAAACATTCAATAATGCACATGCATACACAGCAGAGCCAGAAGGGAATTAAGCGGTGAAACTAAAACTGCACCCTCTGACTTTGGAAGAAACAGGAAATTGTCATATTTAAGTCCAGCAGACAGTATCTATCTCGTATGCTTCTAAAGCATTTTCCTGTCTGCTCTCTCTGTCTTACTCTCTTTTCCATGTGTGTGTCGCTCTCTCTATCTCTCTGTCTCTCTTCCTCTCGCTCCTTCTCTCTAGGTGGGTGAAGTTTGAGGAGAAGGTGGAGGAGGGAGGAGAGAGGTGGAGCAAGCCCCATGTGTCCACCTTGACCCTCCACAGTCTGTTTGAGTTAAGGACCTGTATACAGACTGGCAGTGTACTGCTGGATCTGGAGGGATACTCCCTGCCACAGATAGTGGGTGAGTGTGAGTGTGTGTGACCCTCTGCCAAGTCCCCAACAACCTGATGTTCTGGTTTTCAGGGGAAATGGAAAGAGAGCATGTGACGAGACTTCCAATTTTGGACATTAACGACACTCCATCCTCCTCCAAATTTACTGGATTGGTTGAACAGTGCAGAAGAGAACCTCCCCCGACAGTTTTTTTCTTATTGTCAAGACCAGTATGTAGGGGATCTAGTTTCAGGCATTTCTTTTACGCCTGCTAGGTTAGGTTAATGTGACCCAGACCATGGTCCGTTCCCAAATCAACCCCTAGTCCCTAAGCCCTGTGCACTTGTGGAGATCGGAGAACATTTTATAGGTGCAAGCAATATGGTAAAGCTCCGTCTTGCCCTCTGATATGCCAGGTGGATGTGGATCAGAGGAGTTAGGTGGGAGGAGCTATGGGAGGATGGGCTCATTGTAATGGCTGTGATGGAATAAATGGAATGGAGTCAAACATGTGGTTTCCATATGTTTGATGTATTTGATACCATTCCATTTATTCCATTCCAGCCATTACAATGAGCCTGTTCTCCTATAGCTACTCCCACCAGCCTCCTCTGAAGTGGATAGGGGGTAAGGGGCAAGGGGTTGATTTGGGATTGAGACCACTGAGTTCACTGTGACCAGTTACAGCTGCAATCCGTATGTTCTATATCTCTGTTTCTCTATGTTTGACCCTTGAACTCTCACCCCTGACCCCAGATGACATCGTGGATCGCCAGGTAGCGGATGGTCTGATTGGTCCAGAGCTGAGGGAGAAGGTCAGCTTTGTGTTGCTACGGAAACATCGCCACCAGCACAAGAAACCCATGCACCGCTCGCTAGCCGACATGGGCAAATCAAACAATTCCCCCGCCAGTGAGTGTGTGTGTGTGTATCTGTGTGTCTGCGTGTGTACGTGCGTGTGTACGTGCGTATGTACACGCGTGCGTGTGCGCGTGCGTGTGCGCGTGCGTGTGTGTGTGTGTGTGTGTGTGTGTGTGTGTGTTGAGTGATCTTGTTGATTTCATCTCTATCATGCTGATTTTACTAAAACAACAATAATAATTTATCTCCTCTTTTAACAAACTCCTTCACTGTCTCTCCTGTTCACTCCATCCCTTTCTCTTTTCTCTCTCTCCTATCTCTCCCTCGCTCGCTCGCTCTCCCTCTCCCTCTCTCTCTCCCTCCCTCCCTCCCTCCCGCCTCTTCCCTTCCCTTCCCTTCCCTTCCCTTCCCTTCCCTTCCCTTCCCTTCCCTTCCCTTCCCTTCCCTTCCCTTCCCTTCCCTTCCCTTCCCTTCCCTTCCCTTCCCTTCCCTTCCCTTCCCTTCCCTTCCCTTCCCTTCCCTTCCCTTCCCTTCCCTTCTCTTCCCTTCCCTTCCCTTCCCTTCCCTTCCCTTCCCTTCCTCCCTCTGTCTCTCTCTCTCTAGGCCGTAGTCCCCAGTCTGTTCATAATGCCAGCCATACTAACTTCAGTCGTAGTCCTAGTTCAGCCTCTGGCCTCCATCGCTCTACAGAAGACCTACGCGCCAAGTCAGGCAGCCTTGCCCGCCTGCGTGAGTGTACACACAAACACACACTCAAGAGCACAGACACATAGACACACACTTGCGCACGTACGTGTGTACGGATACACTCAAATGCACAGACACACACACACACTCAACGCACGGATCCATTGACACTCACGTATACATACAAACTAATACTCTTTCACCCTCTTTCCTATCTATCATTCTCATAGAGATGTGTTTTAATTTACATATCTAACCTCATAAACTAGTAGAGATACAGTATGTTGGATTACTGTGTGTGATTGCGTGCAAGCTTTGGTCACACTGTATTTCCAAGAGCTCCCAGTACACAGTGGGTCAATTTTGGGATTGTAAAGAGAACGAGATTAGTTTGGGGATATTTGGTTATAATCTATTCCTCTGTGTGTGTGTGTGTGTGTGTGTGTGTGTGTGTGTGTGTGTGTGTGTGTGTGTGTGTGTGTGTGTGTGTGTGTGTGTGTGTGTGTGTGTGTGTGTGTGTGTGTGTGTGTGTGTGTGTGTGTGTGTGTGTGTGTGTGTGTGTGTGTGTGTGTGTGTGTGTGTGTGTGTGTGTGTGTGTGTGTGTGTGTGTGTGCTAACCGAGGTATGTTCCTGTTCTTTCCCCACAACTTAATTTGTCCCTAAATCATAAATCAGCTTTGGGGGAAATGATCCATTAGGTCTAATCGGCCACACAAAGGCACACATTCACACATTAGCTAAAGCGATTTGCCCACAAAGATGGGTTGCAGATGTCTACTATCCCACATATAAAAATACTACAGTTTACTATCTAATTCTATAGTATTCTGTAGTAAACTGTAGTATACTGTAGAATACTCTACTCCACACTGTAGTATCCTTCAATTGTGTAGTACAGTATGAAAAATGTATGCACTCACTAACTGTAAGTCGCTCTGGATAAGAGCGTCTGCTAAATGACTAAAATGTAAATGTACTTACTATAGAATGGTGTAGTATACTGTAGAATACTATTCTCCACACTGTAGTATCCCTCGATCGTGTAGTGCTTGCTATATAATTGTTTAGTATACTGTAGAATACTATACTCCACACTGTAGTATCCCTTGATCGTGTAGTGCTTACTATAGAATTTTGGAGTATATAGTAGAATACTATATTTCTACAACTTGATTGGAGTCCATCTGTGGTAAATTCAATTGATTGGACATGATTTGGAAAGGCACCCACCTGTCTATATAAGGTCCCACAGTTGACAGTGCATGTCAGATCAAAAACCAAGCCAAGAGGTCGAAGAATTGTCCGTAGAGCTCCGAGACAGGATTGTGTCGAGGCACAGATCTGGGGAAGGGTACCAAAACATTTCTGCAGCATTGAAGGTCCCCAAGAACGCAGTGGCCTCCATCATTCTTAAATGGAAGAAGAACCACCAAGACTCTTCCTAGAGCTGGCCACCCGGCCAAACTGAGAAATAGGGGGGGAAGGGCCTTGGTCAGAGAGGTGAGCAAGAACCCGATGGTCACTCAGAGAGCTTCAGAGTTCCTCTGTGGAGATGGGAGAACCTTCCAGAAGGACAACCATCTCTGCAGCACTCCACCAATCAGGCCTTTATGGTAGAGTTGCCAGACGGAAGTCACTCCTCAGTAAAAGTCACGACAGCCCGCTTGGAGTTTGCCAAAAGGCACCTAAAGGACTCAGACCATGAGAAACAAGATTCTCTGGTCTGATGAAACCAAGATTGAACTCTTTGGACTGAATGCCAAGCGTCACATCTGGAGGAAACCTTGCACCATCTCTATGGTGAAGCATGGTGGTGGCAGCATCATGCTGTGGGGAAGTTTTTCAGTGGCAGGGACGGGGAGACTAGTCAGGATCAAGGGAAAGATGAACGGAGCAAAGTACAGAGAGATCCTTGATGAAAACCTGCTCCAGAGCGCTCAGGACCTCAGACTGGGGCGAAGGTTCACCTTCCAACAGGACAACGACCCTAAGCACACATCCAAGACAACGCAGGAGTGGCTTCGGGACAAGTCTCTGAATGTTCTTGTGTGGCCCAGCCAGAGCCTGGACTTGAACCCGATCTAACATCTCTGGAGAGACCTGAAAATAGCTGTGCAGCGATGCTCCCATTCAACCTGACAGAGCTTTAGAGGATCTGCAGAGAAAAATGGTAGAAACTCCCCAAATACAGGTGTGCCAAGCTTGTAGCGTCATACCCAAGAAGACTTGAGGTTGTAATCGCTGCCGAAGGTGCTTCAACAAAGTACTGAGTAAAGGGTCTGAACACTTATGTAAATGTGATATTTAAGTTTTTTATTTTTAATACATTTGCAAAAATGTCAAAAAACCTGTGTTTGCTTTGTCATTATGGGGTATTGTGTGTAGATTGATGAGGGAAAAAAATATTTAATCAATTTTAGAATAAGGCTGTAACGTAACAAAATGTGGAAAAAGTGAAAGGGACTGAATACTTTCAGAATGCACTGTATGTACAAAAATATTTTGACATATTACAAAATTGTCAGTTTTCATATATTTATACATATACGTTTATATATTTAAATATATGTTGTGGAAATACATTTTGACAGTATGCTGTGGTAGCTAGTAAAATATATTCCAAAATATATTTCATCAATATATGTTGACATGTATTTTAATGAATGGAACACTTTGCTTTTTAATTTACATACTGTAGCTACAATTAAATGCATTACATTACAAATTCAGCACTAAATCACAATAGCATGCTGTGGTATACTTCGAAAAGTTTGAATGAATGACTCATGACTGACAACTAAAAGAGTGTTTTCAATAATCTTAATTTTTGCTAAAATAACTGGGTCCATTGTTGAATTGTGGCATGGGAGTCACTGGAAGGTCACATCTGAAACACAAAATATAATCTATAAATTACCTCTTTGCACTTAATATCTGTATTTGAAAATAATGTATTTGAACATCAAATTGATATTTACAATGCAGATTCCTTCACCTCCAGTGTCCATTTTCAAACTCACAAGCAATGTCTAAACTGCGTGCGTTGGTGGGCGCGTAGATCCCCTGGGACTGCAGCGCAGCAGAAATATCAGCCTGCACCGAGAAGCACGAGATTAAACTTTTTAGAGTTTTCCCCTTTAGTTAACACTATTAACATTACCCTTTACTGTGGGAATTGTGATTGAATCAACGCAATATTAGCCACATTCAATGCAACATACCAAAACAAAACGAACTATGACTTAGTATGCAAAACTAACTATGCAAGATATTTTGTTGTAGGCAGAACGCATTGGAGTAGGATTCTATTCCATTGACAGGCACGACTCAGGCCCCTACTCTACACAGACCCGTGCGCCATAACCAATCAGAGCTTCAGTAGGCCTCTGTGCAAATAGACCATTGCCATATATGGATCTGTGCCATTCACTTCGAACTGGACTGTTTTTAGTGAATAGATGCGCTTGTTTTGAGATCAAAGCGAGAGCTACATGTAGCAACATGTGCACATTTGAACATTTGTTCATATCCTTTGCTAGTTAGTGAGTTATTAGCCCAGTAATAGATCATTTGTAGTCAATGGGGGAGTGATTGCTTCCTACAAGAGCACAAAATGTATGCATTTCTAGACATCTTTGAAAAGCATGTGGGGTAAAGATCTAGCTAGCTAGCCAGTTCTATCGAGACACCCAACCCTCACTAAAGCTATACACATTGCTTGGCTAGCCAAGAACATTTAACAATAGCTTTGGAAATTCAATTATATATAATACATACATAACATTAACTCTACTGAATTCTACTCAACTTTAATTTTCAAAACATTTCTTTCCTTGGTCAGTCACACCGCACGTTGGTGGCAAGATAAAGAAGGAGCTACCTATCTAGCTAGCTAGGTGTTAGCAAGCTCGATGAAAACTCATGCTTGCAGTTGAATAAATTATGTTCATTCTCTGTCACCCACCATGTTAAAAACATATTTTAATTAAAGGTTATGAATATATAATAAAATAAAACGCCATTATCCACAAGAACGCTTTTTGGCAGTGATGGCTGCTATTCTCCTTCTTCTATGAAAATTCAAAATTGTAATGGTTGCTCTGTCAGTTGGAGGCGGGGCTGGGGGTGGAGCTCGGGAACTTTCAAATTGTGATTGACAGCTCTGGAAACATATTTTCATATATTTTAAAATATATTTACAGATATGTTCTACGTTCAAGTGTCTTTTCCAAATAAACACCACCTTTTTTTGTACTATGTTTCATAAGCTGCAGATAAGCTATGCTTTAATAGCTGCAGAATTTATACTATAACTCAATGATCCAACTTTTGCATGCAAAATGCCACTTTGGGAACCTATGCTAAGGTACCAGAGGTCAATAGAAACACAATATTATCATTGGGGTAGAGAAGGTTGTGAGGCGTGAGTGTGTATTTTATTTATTTATATATTTGATAAATACATTTTTTATTTGATTTAAATACATTTAAATATATTTATATTTTATTGAAATATATTCATATATATGATTTTTCCATATGGGACACACTGTAGTATCCCTCAATTGTGTAGTACTTACTATATCATTATGTAGTACACTGTAGTAAACTGTAGTATAATGTAGAAAACTATACAACATAATGTATTGATATGCCAATATACATTTGCATACACCCCGCCCATTCCCCTCCCCCATGGCCCAATTTGTGCCACCCATGAGACCATATGCCAATTATAAACCATATATTGTGTTCTCTACAGGTTATAGAAAAGAGTAAAAGCTCTGAACCTATCCATTCAGACCCCAGTCCTACCTACTTACAGGTTATGGAAAATGTGCTCTTTAATATTTCTGCATTAGGTTTCCTCAAGGTGAAAGCCCCCACTTCTATGTAAAAGATAATAAAACAAAAACACTTTAGTAAATACTACAGTAATGTCCGCAACAACACTACAGTAAATTGGACTTCAGAGTATGAAATGGCTCTTTGATGTTGTCGGCACAATGCGTCAATAATTATGGTGGCTGTGCGTTTACTGGTTGGCTCTCCTCTGTGTCTTTCTCACTCAAACATCCACATGCACGGCCACACACAGCCCCCTGAGCACTGTCCCCTTCCATTACAACGGTTGGATTTTCAAATCCAAACAAGAGAGGCCTCAACCCCTGAGGAAAAGAAAAAATAACATTTGAGAGAACAAATCAAACCCGTTGTACAATTTCTGAGCGAATATTGCATACGTTCTCCTTTCCAGACCAGTGGATCACTGACGCGACATGTGGGTCACGTCAGCCAGGCTAGTCTGTATGCAATATACTGCAATATACTGTCCATATGCAAAAACACTACAGTGAATAAATACTACAGTAAAGTTAGCAAAAACACTACAGTGAATACTATAGTATATAAATAATAATACTACAGTATTTATACCATGCTATAGTTTTTTTCATGTGGGTAGTGCCTCTTCTACTCAATGTAAAAATTAAACACACACTAAACAAACTTTAAACTGTACATACACAGAGAAGACAGAGAAGATTGCTAACTTGAGGTGAATTTGTGTGGAGTACTAATTGGTGTGTGTGTGTGTTTTTGATACACATGTTTTTTATATGATGTTTCAGATCATGCGCAAAGCCGAAGTATGAACGATATTTCAGACACTCCAAGCACAGACCAGGTAACAACGAACATCACTATTCTGTGTGTGTACCTATGCAGCCTTGTGTGTGTGTGTATGTGATGGAGATAGTGTGTGTGTGCGGGGGGGGGGGGGGGTGGATCTACTTGAATTAGTTACAGAGACAGACAGAGAGAGAGAGAGAGAGAGAGAGAGAGAGAGAGAGAGAGAGAGGGGTGGAGGTAGAGAGACAGAGGTATAGAAAGACAGAGAAAGAGAGGTAGAAGGGGAGGTATAGAGAGAGAGGGGTAGAGGTAGAGCGAGAGGGGGAGAGAGAGGTATAGAAAGAGAGCGAGAGAGAGAGAGAGAGAGAGGGAGAGAGAGAGAGAGAGAGAGAGAGAGAGAGAGAGAGAGAGAGAGGCAGAAAATGAGTTGACTCTGAAAGCAGCATTAAAAGATTAGGAGGTGATTTTGGCCTAAGCACCAACCACTCCAGTCCCACGTGCTACTGGGGAGTAGGAGTGAGGCATGTTTACTGCACTGAGATTTGAGCTTTCCCTGATGAAAAAAAACAGCACAGACCAGCATAGGCTGGTGACCAGCCTTCGCTGTGTTTTTGCTGGTGACCAGCCTTCATTGTGTTTTCGCTGGTGACCAGCCCTCGTTGTGTTTTCACTGTTGACCAGCCCTCGTTGCGTATTCGCTGGTGACCAGCCTTCGTTGTGTTTTCGCTGGTGACCAGCCCTTGTTGCGTTTTCGCTGGTGACCAGCCTTCGTTGTGTTTTAGCTGGTGACCAGATTTTGTTGTGTTTTTGCTTGTGACCAGCCTTCGTTGTGTTTTCTCTGGTGACCAGCTTTCGCTGTGTTTTTGCTGGTGACAGCATATGTGTTTTGGACACACGCTGGTCACCCGCAAAACCAGCACCAAGTCACATTATGCTGGAGTGCAAAGTGATGTCTAATTCCTATTGGAATCCAGTCTGACTGGGAAAATCCAAAAATGTTAACTTTTATTCACCCACAATCTGCATTCAAAAAGATGATGAGACTACCTAAACCATCTAAACTGGAACAACCATTTCAGTAATGGGTGCAATAAATCCAACTAACAGATTGTATTACTTTAGAAAAATGTATGCTATTTATCTTTGTGTAGCATGAAAGTTGAAATACAATGCATTCGGAATGTATTCAGACCCCTTGACTTTTCCCAGATTTTGTTACATTTACATTTACATTTACATTTGACATTTAGCAGACGCTCTTATCCAGAGCGACTTACAGGAGCAATTAGGGTTAAGTGCCTTGCTCAAGGGCACATCGGCAGATTTTTACGTTACAGCCTTATTCTATAATTGATTAAATAGTTTTTTCCTCCCCATAATGACAAAGCAAAAACTGTTAAAAATAATAATACAAAATATAACTGAAATATCACATTTACAAAGTATTCAGACCCTTTACTCAGTAATTTATTGAAGCACCTTTGGCAGCGATTACAGCCTCAAATCTTGGCACACCTGTATTTGGGGAGTTTTTCCCATTCTTCATTGCAGATTCTCTCAAGCTCTGTCAGGTTGGATGGGGAGCGTTCCTGCACAGCTATTTTCAGGTCTCTCCAGAGATGTTTGATCGGGTTCAAGTCCGGGCTCTGGCTGGGCCACTCAAGGACATTCAGAGACTTGTCCCGAAGCCACTCCTGCATTGTCTTGGCTGTGTGCTTAGGGTCGTTGTCCTGTTGGAAGGTGAACCTTTGCCCCAGTCTCCAAGCGGGTTGTCATGTGCCTTTTACTGAGGAGCGTCTTCCGTCTGGCTACTCTACCATAAAGGCCTGATTGGTGGAGTGCTACAGAGATGGTTGTCCTTCTGGAAGGTTTTTATTTTATTTTAAATTTGCTAAAACTTCTTAAAACCTGTTTTTGCTTTGTCATTATGGGGTATTGTGTGTAGATTGATGAGGAATTAACCTATGTAATCCATTTTAGAATAAGGCTGTAACGTAACAAAATGTGGAAAAGTCAAGGGGTCTGAATACTTATGCTGCTGCATAAATTAGCTCATGTGCTTTTCTTCACGAGGATGGGATACTATATAATGTTGTTGGGTCTTTAACCATGTTTGCCACTGACAGTCTCTTCCCATTCAAATATTTGTTTTCAACAAAAAGTCCACTAATTTGAAGGGGTGTACACATACAGTACCAGTCAAAGGTTTGGACACACCTACTCATTCCAGGGTTTTTCTTTATTTGTACTATTTTCTACATTGTAGAATAATTGTGAAGACATCAAAACTATGAAATAACACATATGGAATCATGTAGTAACCAAAAAAGTGTTAAACAAATCAAAATATGTTTTATTTTTGAGATTCTTCAAAGTAGCCACCCTTTGCCTTGATGACAGCTTTGCACACTCTTGGCATTCTCTCAACCAGCTTCATGAGGTAGTCACCTGGAATGCATTTCAATTAACAGGTGTGCCTTGTTAAAAGATCATTTGTGGAATTTCTTTCCTTCTTAATGCGTTTGAGCCAATCAGTTGTGTTGTGACAAGGTAGGGTTCGTATACAGAAGATAGCCCTATTTAGTAAAAGACCAAGTCCATATTATGGCAAGAACTGCTCAAATAAGCAAAAAGAAATGACAGTCCATCATTACTTTAAGACATGAAGGTCAGTCAATCCGGAAAATTTCAAGAACTTCTAGTTTCTTCAAGTGCAGTCGCAAAAATCATCCAGCGCTATGATGAAACTGGCTCTCATGAGGACCGCCACAGGAATGGAAGACCCAGAGTTACCTCTGCTGCAGAGGATAAGTTCATTAGAGTTACCAGCTTCAGAAATTGCAGCCCAAATAAATGCTTCCCAGAGTTCAAGTAACAGACACATCTCAACATCAACTGTTCAGAGGAGACTGAGTGAATCAGGCCTTCATTGGTCGGATTTCTGCAAAGAAACCACTACTAAAGTACACCAATAAGAAGAAGAGACTTGCTTAGGCCAAGAAACACGACCAATGGACATTAGACCAGCGGAAATCTGTCCTTTGGTCTGATGAGTCCAAATGTGAGATTTTTGGTTCCAACCGCCGTGTCTTTGTGAGACACAGAGTAGGTGAACGGATGATCTCTGCATGTGTGGTTCCCACTGTGAAACATAGAGGAGGAGGTGTGATGTTGTGGGGGTGCTTTGCTGTGGGGGTGCTCAGTGATTTATTTAGAATTCAAGGCACACTTAACCAGCATGGCTACCACAACATTCTGCAGCAATACGCCATCCCATCTGGTTTGCGCTTAGCGGGACTATCATCTGTTTTTCAACAGGACAATGACCCAACACACTTCCAGGCTGTGTAAGGGCTATTTGACCAAGAAGGAGAGTGATGGAGTGCTGCATCAGATGACCTGGCCTCCACAATCCCCCGACCTCAACCCAATTGAGATGGTTTGGGATGAGTTGGACCACAGAGTGAAGGAAAAGCAGCCAACAAGTGCTCAGCATACAGTGGGGCAAAAAAGTATTTAGTCAGCCACCAATTGTGCAAGTTCTCCCACTTAAAAAGATGAGAGAGGCCTGTAATTTTCAACATAGGTACATGTCAACTATGACAGACAAATTGCGAGAAAAAAATCCAGAAAATCACATTGTAGGATTTTTTATGAATTTATTTGCAAATTATGGTGGAAAATAAGTATTTGGTCAATAACAAAAGTTTCTCAATACTTTGTTATATACCCTTTGTTGGCAATGACACAGGTCAAACGTTTTCTGTAAGTCTTCACAAGGTTTTCACACACTGTTGCTGGTATTTTGGCCCATTCTTCCATGCAGATCTCCTCTAGAGCAGTGATGTTTTGGGGCTGTCGCTGGGCAACACGGACTTTCAACTCCCTCCAAAGATTTTCTATGGGGTTGAGATCTGGAGACTGGCTAGGCCACTCCAGGACCTTGAAATGCTTCTTACGAAGCCACTCCGTCGTTGCCCGGGCGGTGTGTTTGCGATCATTGTCATGCTGAAAGACCCAGCCACGTTTCATCTTCAATGCCCTTGCTGATGGAAGGAGGTTTTCACTCAAAATCTCACGATACATGGCCCCATTCATTCTTTCCTTTACAGGGATCAGTCATCCTGGTCCCTTTGCAGAAAAACAGCCCCAAAGCATGATGTTTCCACCCCCATGCTTCACAGTAGGTATGGTGTCATTTAGATGCAACTCAGCATTCTTTGTCCTCCAAACACGACAAGTTGAGTTTTTACCAAAAAGTTATATTTTGGTTTCATCTGACCATATGACATTCTCCCAATCCTCTTCTGGATCATCCAAATGCACTCTAGCAAACTTCAGACGGGCCTGGACATGTACTGGCTTAAGCAGGGGGACACGTCTGGCACTACAGGATTTGAGTCCCTGGTGGCGTAGTGTGTTACTGATGGTAGGCTATGTTACTTTGGTCCCAGCTCTCTGCATGTCATTCACTAGGTCCCCCTGTGTGGTTCTGGGATTTTTGCTCACCGTTCTTGTGATCATTTTGACCCCACGGGGTGAGATCTTGCGTGGAGCCCCAGATCGAGGGAGATTATCAGTGGTCTTGTATGTCTTCCATTTCCTAATAATTGCTCCCACAGTTGATTTCTTCAAACCAAGCTGCTTACCTATTGCAGATTCAGTCTTCCCAGCCTGGTGCAGGTCTACAATTTTGTTTCTGGTGTCCTTTGACAGCTCTTTGGTCTTGGCCATAGTGGAGTTGGAAGTATGACTGTTTGAGGTTGTGGACAGGTGTCTTTTATACTGATAACAAGTTCAAACAGGTGCCATTAATACAGGTAACGAGTGGAGGACAGAGGAGCCTCTTAAAGAAGAAGTTACAGGTCTGTGAGAGCCAAAAATCCTACAATGTGATTTTCTGGATTATTTTTTCTCAATTTGTCTGTCATAGTTGACGTGTACCTATGATGAAAATTACAGGCCTCTCTCATCTTTTTAAGTGGGAGAACATGCACAATTGGTGGCTGACTAAATACTTTTTTTCCCCACTGTATGTTTCCTGTAAAACAGGAAAAATTATGAGACAAGAGAAAGTTGACTAGTTTGAGGAAAAGTTATTTCAATAGAATTTAATAAACATATTTTTTGCCAAAAGTGTCAAAGGTCAATTATCTGGTTCAGTGCAATTGTTTTGTAGAAAAATATAAATTCACAGTTCTCATTACCAATAGAAAATATCTACATAGAAAAATATACATTCACATACTTTCATATCCTATGTTCAATCTCTTTAACAAACTATGCTGGTTTGCCAGCAGAACCAGCTTGACCAGCATCCGACCAGCACGGACTAGCAGGGACCAGCATGTACCAGCTTGAAATAGATGCTAGTCTATGCTGGTTTTTTCAGCAGATTGTGTGATTTTGTATGAGTGAAGTATGCAGAGGTATTGAGTGGCCAATGGAGAGTGTGTGTGTGGGTATGTGTGTGTGTGTGTGTGTGTGTGTGTGTGTGTGTGTGTGTGTGTGTGTGTGTGTGTGTGTGTGTGTGTGTGTGTAGCAATAATGAGCTACAGTACTATTGGAGTGTGGTTATGTGTATCTTGTCCTAGGCATCACATGCAGTGAGTGATCAGCTATCGATTAGATATCGACACTGACATAATGATGACATGACTTCAGCTGCTCTGCTGTGTGACAGATTACAGTAAAGAAATTCCTTTACATTCTAAATGCTGCTTTATTCTTGCGCTATAATAGTGTAGTCCCCTGTAGCTAAATTAGTAGAGCATGGCGCTTGCAACGCCAGGGTTGTGGGTTCGTTTCCCACGGGGGGCCAGTATGAAAATGTATGCACTCACTAACTGTAAGTCGCTCTGGATAAGAGCATCTGCTAAATGACTAAAATGTAATTTTGGCTACAATAGCCTTCATTAGGTGTAATGACAATGGCAAGATGCCTTGTAGTTATTCTGAATCCTGCTCTTGATCTCTAAATATATAGTTATTGTTCCTCTGCCACCTGCCACCTCTTTCTCTCCATTCTCTCTCTCTTTCTCTACCACCCTGCTTTCTCTCCACTCTAGTTGAAGAACAAGTTCATGAAGAAGATTCCTCGTGATGCCGAGGCGTCTAATGTTCTGATTGGAGAAGTGGACTTCCTGGACAAACCATTTGTAGCGTTCGTACGTCTGGCCCAAGCTACCACACTGGGAGGCCTGACCGAGGTCCCCGTACCTACCAGGTGTGTGTGCATGCGTGTGCGTGTGCGCGTGCGTGTGTGCATGTGTGTACGTGTGCGCGTGCGTGTGTGCATGCGTGTGCTGCTGCTCTACAGGTGTGTTAACCCCTTGTCTCCTGGCAGGTTTCTGTTTGTCTTGCTGGGTCCTCATGGCAAAGGCAAGTCCTACAACGAGATTGGTCGAGCCATCGCTACACTCATGGTGGATGACGTAAGAATGACCTAATCTTTTTGTGTGCTTAAATGTTCATTAAGCTGAGACATATATTAGTGTTTTGATTGATGGGTTTTTTCATAACCTCAAGATATTCATTGGATACATTACCTCACACACTCAATCAGTATGTTACAGCCAGGGCTCTGCAGTTCAACTCTGACCTCTTCATTAACACACACACACACACACACACTCATAACATCATATGCTGTGTGTAACTGTGTGCTGTGCTGTCCTGTCAGTTGTTTAGTGATGTGGCGTATAAAGCCCGGGACCGTGACGACCTGATCGCTGGGATTGATGAGTTTCTGGATGAGGTCATCGTTCTGCCACCAGGGGAGTGGGACCCCAAAATACGCATCGAGCCCCCCAAGAAAGTCCCCTCTGCTGACATGAGGTACAGAGGATGAACCACATATCAGATCTATTCAGTTGTTCAGTGTAGTTAGTTAGTAAGTTAGGGAGTTAGTTAGGCAGTTAGTCAGTCAGAAGAGGAGAGGAGTGATTGTGTTTGGACTGGGTCAGGGACCCCTTCCCCCTACCCCTCCCACCACAACTAACACTTGCTACCCCTCCACCTCCTCCCTCCACCCCCCAACAGGAAGTCTGTGCTGAACCTGAATGAGCTAGGCCAGGTGAACGGGAAGGCCGGGGGGGCAGGAGGAGGAGAGGACGAGGAGATGCCCGCCCCCCACGAGCTGGGAGAGGAACTGCAATTCACTGGCAGGTATGGGAGCACTGGGGCTTTGTGGTGCATTACTCCTCATTTTGGGGAATTTGATTCAGTTCAATGTAAAGGTAGAGTCAGCGATATGATGTAGATCAGTGCCACCTCTGCCTATATGCAGACTACGTGCTGCGCGTAGTGCCCCCGACTAAAACATTTATACATTTAGGAAGTCAGTCGGGGCAAAGTTGATCTATTATATTGACAAGATGGTCGACTGACCGCTCTAACAATGGAAATACATGTCCTCAAAGATGGAAGGCAGACGAGAGGAGATGAGATCAGGTGGGGCCATTCTAGCCAATGAGAGGGCAGATGCTTGTGTGAACAACAGGCACAACTCCGATATAAAGTATTTATTCCACTTATATTAGTATATTCGTAACAACAGCAGCGGTGTCATTTTGCTGACTCCTTTAATACAACTTATTTATCCTTCATTAGGCTATCCCTCCCGGGGACTCCAGCCCTGACTCCAGCCTGCTTTCAGGCTGCTTTCAGAGTCAATGAGAGTGGATGGAGTCACCTCTGTGTGCGTTCCCCAGGTTCTGTGGAGGTCTGTGGCTGGACATTAAGAGGAAGGTTCCGTGGATCCTTAGTGATTTCTCCCAGGGATTCCACATCCAGTCCATCTCTGCTGTGCTGTTCATCTACTTGGGCTGCATCACCAATGCCATCACCTTCGGAGGCCTGCTGGGGGATGCCACAGACAACTACCAGGTACACGAACACACACATACACACACACACACCTGTCTTAACTCCTACGCGAACATCTGTCTCAACTCCCAACTCTCTCTCTCCCCCTACCCCTTTCTCCCCCCAAATCTCTCTCTCTTTCTCTCTCTCTGTGTCAGGGTGTGATGGAGAGTTTCCTAGGTACAGCGTTAGCAGGAACAGTGTTCTGTCTGTTAGGAGGTCAACCTCTCATCATCCTCAGTTCCACTGGACCCATCCTCATCTTTGAGAAACTGCTCTACGAGTTCTGCAAGTGAGCTATACGTGCACACACACACACACACACGCACACACACACACACACACACACACTTACTGTACCTGTCTGCTCCTTGTTTCATGCATTTAGTTCCTTTCTTCTGACACTGATTTGTATGTGTGTGTGTATCTGTGTGTTCCAGGTCTAACACTATAGACTATATGGAGCTGCGTCTGTGGATTGGTCTCCACTCCTGTCTGCAGTGTCTGATCCTAGTCGCCACGGACGCCAGTTACATCATCAAATACATCACGCGCTTCACCGAGGAGGGCTTCTCCAGCCTCATCTCCTTCATCTTCATCTCTGACGCCATTAAGAAGATGGTGGGGTTACAAACACACAGAGTCATGCACGCACACACACACACACACACACACACACACACACACACACACACACACGCACACACACAGTGTCTTAACTATCTATGTAATGTGTTACTATAGGTGGGATCCTTCAAGTACTACCCTATCAACCGTGGCTTCAAGCCTGACTACGTTACCACATACAAGTGTGAATGTATTGCACCAGACCAGGGTGAGCCTTTCTCTTCCTCTCACTCTCTCTCCTCCTTCTACTGCTCCTCCTCTCCCTCCTCCTCTACCTCCTCTCCCTCTCCCTCTCCCTCCTCCTTCTACTCTTCCTCCACTTCCTCTCCCTCTCTCTCTCCCTCACCCTCATACTCCTCGCCCTCTCCCTCCTCCTCCTCTCCCTCTCTCTCTCCCTCTCCCTCCTCCTCCCCTCCCTATCCCTCCTCCTTCTCCTCCTCTTCCGCTCCCTCCTCCTCCTCTCCCTCCTCCTTCCTCTCCTCTCCCTCTCCCTCCTTCTCCTCCTCATTTCCCTCTCCCTCCTCCTTCTACTCTTCCTCCTCCCCCTCCTCCTCTTCCTCCTCTTCCCACTCCTCCTTTTGGGAGCTTTTGGGAGCTTTACTAGACCTCACACATGAAGTGCACTATTGCCATCTGCAGGACAGTTTAGGGGGTGCACATCCTTGACATGCTATTCCATAACGTAGCCCTATAATTTGGGAAGTGTATATACTACTGTCTGTGTTCTCTCTCCTAACTACTGTAACTGATGTGTGTACTGTCTGTTTCTGCCTCTCTCTCTCTCTCTCTCTCTCTCTCTCTCTCTCTCTCTCTCTCTCTCTCTCTCTCTCTCTCTCTCTCTCTCTCTCTCTCTCTCTCTCTCTCTCTCTCGTCTCTCTCTGTTTCTGCCTATCTCTCTCTCTCTCTCTCTCTCTCTCTCTCTCTCTCTCTGTCTCTCTCTCTCTGTCTCTGTTTCTGCCTCTCTGTCTCTGTCTCTTTCTCTCTGTCTCTATCTCTCTGTTTCTGTCTCTCTCTCTCTCTCTCTCTCTCTCTCTCTCTCTCTCTCTCTCTCTCTCTCTCTCTCTCTCCTCTCTCTCTCTCTCTCTCTTCTCTCTCTCTCTCTCTCTCCTCTCTCTGTTTCTGCCTCTGTCTCTTTCTCTCTGTCTCTCTCTCTCTGTTTCTGCCGCTCTGTCTCTTTCTCTCTGTCTCTCTCTCTCTGTTTCTGCCTCTCTGTCTCTTTCTCTCTGTCTCTCTCTCTCTCTGTTTCTGCCGCTCTGTCTCTCTCTCTCTGGCTGCTATCTGAGTAAGTATACCTCTACTGCTACAGCATGCTACAAACCTGACATGTTACCATAAAACTGGCATCATGTAATCTTGCTGGGGCAACTGACATCTCTCTATTCCTCTCTCTCTTTCTCTAACAGCCGCTGCGATGGGTTTGAATGTTTCAGTTCCACTAGCGGACGATAACATGACTGATTTGGTAAGTGGCTTGGGAACTAACGGTCTATGGGGACAGTCTACATGTGGTCCAAATAGACTTAACATAGTAGGATTTACCATAGTCACAGGACACAGGCAGGTCTCTACACCAGCAGCCCTGTGCTGCCTGTCTACTTCCATGTCCGCACTACTCTGTATTCTCTCTTCCCTTGTTATTCTCTCTCTTCTACTCTCTCTCTCTCTCTCTCTCTCTCTCTCTCTCTCTCTCTCTCTCTCTCTCTCTCTCTCTCTCTCTCTCTCTCTCTCTCTCTCTCTCTCTCTCTCTCTCTCTCTCTCTCTCTCTTCTCTCCATACTCCCTCCCTCTGTCTCTGTAGTATAACATAACAGGTCTGGACTGGAGTCAGCTGAGTAAGAAGGAGTGTGTGAAGTATGGCGGCGCCCTGTTGGGGAACACCTGTAAGTACGTCCCTGACCTGGCCCTCATGTCCTTCATCCTGTTCTTCGGGACCTACTCCATGACCGTCTCCCTCAAGAAGTTCAAGACCAGCCGCTACTTCCCCACCAAGGTGAGACACGGAGGTACATAGAACATGAGACATGAGATGCAGCAGACAGAGGACACAGGGGGACATAGGGGACAGAGGATACAGGGGGACATAGGGGACAGAGGACACAGGGTGACATAGGGGACAGAGGACACAGGGGGACATAGGGAACAGAGGACACAGGGTGACATAGGGGACAGAGGACACAGGGGGACATAGGGGACAGAGGACACAGGGAGACATAGGGAACAGAGGACACAGGGTGACATAGGGGACAGAGGACTCAGGGGGACATAGGGGACAGAGGACACAGGGGGACATAGGGGACAGAGGACACAGGGGGACATAGGGAACAGAGGACACAGGGGGACATAGGGAACAGAGGACACAGGGTGACATAGGGGACAGAGGACACAGGGGGACATAGGGAACAGAGGACACAGGGTGACATAGGGGACAGAGGACACAGGGGGACATAGGGGACAGAGGACACAGGGGGACAGAGGACACAGGGGGACATAGGGAACAGAGGACACAGGGGGACATAGGGGACAGAGGACACAGGGGGACATAGGGGGCAGAGGACACAGGGGGACATAGGGGACATAGGGGACAGAGGACACAGGCAGACAGAGGACACAGGGGGACATAGGGGACAGAGGACACAGGGGGACATACGGGACAGAGGACACAGGGGGACATAGGGGACAGAGGACACAGGGGGACATAGGGAACAGAGGACACAGGGGACATAGGGGACAGAGGACACAGGGGGACATAGGGAATAGAGAACACAGGGGGACATAGGGGACAGAGGACACAGGGGGACATAGGAGACATAGGACACAGGGGGACATAGGGGACAGAGGACACAGGGGGACATACGGGACAGAGGACACAGGGGGACATAGGGGACAGAGGACACAGGGGACAGAGGACACAGGGGACATGGGGACAGAGGACAGAGGACACAGGGAACACGGGGACATAGGGGACAGAGGACACAGGGGGACCTTTATGTTATTTGGGTAATGAGAAGGTAGTTTAAACTTAACCTCTTCCCTTTTCTTGGCTGCCAACTCCCACCCACTCTCGACCTCTCCCCTCCTCCCCCCACCCTGTCCCTTCCTCTCCATGCCCCTCTTCCTGTCTGTGCTCCAGTACCGCTCCCTGATTGGTGATTTCTCGATCATCATCTCCATCCTGGTATTCTGTGGGATAGACTACCTGTTAGGGCTGGAGACGCCCAAACTGCACGTGCCCACTGAAATCAAGGTCCTCTCGTCCCCTCATCCCTCACTCCATCTCTCCCTCTCTCTCTTTTTTCCTCTTTCTCTCCCTATCTATCTCTTCCTTCTTCCTGAAATGATTAGGAATAAAACTTCAGTTTTCAAGTGATTTTGAGACATTAACATACTGACACTTTCTTCTCTCTTTTATTTCATCCCTCTCTCCTGTTTGTGTATTTGTTTTGTACCTCTCTGTCTTTTTCTCTCCATCTCTACCACCCCTCTGTCTGTCTGTCTGTCTGTTTCTTTGTTTGTTTCTTGTTTGTCTGTCTGTGTGTATGGGTGGGCCTAGCTGAGGAAGCTGATCAGTGATTTCTCCATCTTCATGTCAATCATGACATTTGTGGGTCTGGATATGCTTGTAGGGCTGGACACACCCAAACTAATCGTACCCACAGAGTTTAAGGTATTTCTAACCATTAACCCAATGTGTGTGTGTGTGTGTGTGATTGACAGATGCATGCATTCTGTAATTCAATGTGTGTTTGATTGGAGATGTATGTGTATGAGTTGCATCTGTCTTTTTGTCGGATTTAGTGACGCATGTAGTTTTGATTTAACTGTGTAAACTGCATGATAGATGTGCTTGTGTGTGTGTTTAGCACCATACAGGGCTCACTTAAAAAAGAGAACTGGGTCTCAATGTGACTCAAATCAAATCACATATTATTTGTCACATGCTTCATAAACCACAGGTGTAGACTAACAGTGAAATGCTTACTTACAGGTCCTTTTCCAACAATGCAGAGTTAAAGATAAAAAATTAAAAATTAAAATAATAATAGTGACACGAGGAATACATAGTGAATAGCGAATAACAATAATAAGTAATAAATAACATGACTATACAGGGAGTACCAGTAACGAGCCGATGTGCAGGGGTACGAGGTAATTGAGGTACTGTATACAGCTGTAGGTAGGGGTAAAGTGACTAGGCAACAGGATAGATAATAGACTGAGCTGTAGCAGCAGCGTATGTGGTGTGTGTGTGAGTGTGTGGCGTCAGTATGCATGTGTGCGCATGTTATGTGTGTGTGGGCATATGTAGTGTGTGTGTGTGAGTGTGTGTGTGTAAGTATGTGTGAATGTGTGGGTAGAGTCCAGTGTTTGTGCATTGAGTCAGTGCAAGAGAGTTAGTAAAAAAAAAGAGGTCAATGTAGGTAGTCCGTGTTGCCATTTGATTAGCTATTTAGTAGCCTTGTTTAGCAGTCTTATGGCTTGGAGGTAGAAGCTGTTCAGGGTCCAGTTGGTTCCAGACTTGGTGCACTGGTACCGCTTGCCGTGCGGTAGTAGAGAGAACAGTCTATGGCTTGGGTGGCTGGAGTCTTTGAAAATGTTTTGGGCCTTCATCTGACACCACCTAATGTAGAGGTTTTGGATGGCAGGGAGCTCGGCCCTAGTGATGCAGCTGTAGAACTTTTTGAGGATCTGGGGGCCCATGACAAATCTTTTCAGCTTCCTGAGGGGGAAGAGGCGCTGTCGTGCCCTCTTCACAACTGTGTGGGTGTGTGTGGCCCATTTTAATTCCTTAGTGATGTGGACACCGAGGAACTTGATGCTCTCGACCGGCTCTACTACAGCCCCATCAATGTGAATGGGGGCGTACTCCACCCTCCATTTCCTGTAGTCCACGATCAGCTCCTTTGTCATGCTGACGTTGAGGAAGAGGTTGTTGTCCTGGGACCACACTGCCAGGTCTCTGACCTCCTCTATATAGGCTGCCTCATTGTCATCGGTGATCAGTCCTACCACCGTCGTGTTGTCAACAAACTTGATGACGGTACTGAAGTCATGCACAGCCACATAGTCGTGGGTGAACAGGGAGTACAGGAGGGGACAAAGCACACACCCCTGAGGGTCCCCCGTGTTGGTGGTCAGCATGGTGGATGTTTTGGGGGATGGCCCGTCAGGAAGTCCAGGATCCAGTTGCAGAGGGCGTTGTTCAGTCCCAGGGTCCTGAGCTTAGTGATGAGCTTGGAGGGTGTATAAAGGTTAAATAAATACATATGTGTACCACCGTGTGTGTGTGTGGTCGTGTGTGTGTGTGTGTGTGGGGTGTGTGTTTGTGTGTGTGTGTGTGTTGTAGCCGACGCGTCCGGACCGTGGCTGGTTGGTGATGCCGTTTGGTAAGAACCCATGGTGGGTATATGTGGCCAGCGCCGTCCCTGCTCTTCTGGTCACCATCCTCATCTTCATGGACCAACAGATCAGCGCTGTCATCGTCAACCGCAAAGAGAACAAACTCAAGGTACAGTATGACCGCAATTAGAACACAACAGAACACAACTGCAAGCATAAACATACTTACTTACTTAGGCCTGTCACTCCCCAGGGAGCTTATGCCATCGACGACTCCTCTCCATCGCACTCTATTAATGGGGGTCATTAACATAATCGCAATAAAACACAACCATTCAACAACCATTCAATAACCATAAACACAACAGCAACACAGAAAACAAACTGAACGTTATCTCTCCCATTCTCACCTTTTCTCTCCCCCTCCAACAGAAAGGTTGTGGGTACCATCTCGACCTGTTCTGGGTGGGGATTCTGATGGCAGTGTGTTCCTTCCTGGGCCTGCCCTGGTACGTGGCTGCCACTGTCATCTCCATCGCCCACATCGACTCTCTGAAGATGGAGAGTGAGTCCAGCGCCCCAGGAGAGCAGCCCCAGTTCCTGGGAGTCAGGTAAGGAGGGGTTGGGGGGAGGGGTTAGGGGTGTGTGTGTGTGTGTGTGTGTGTGTGTGTGTGTGTGTGTGTGTGTGTGTGTGTGTGTGTGTGTGTGTGTGTGTGTGTGTGTGTGTGTGTGTGTGTGTGTGTGTGTGTGTGTGAGTGAGTGTGTAACAAAAGACTGTTCTGCCGAGTTGTCAGAGGAAGGAATGAAAGGAAGGCTCCACACCACGCTCTCACTTATGTATATTATCGAGTTATTTTCTGATTATCTCATTTTGCTCTTTGTAGCTTTAGAAACTGTTTGTGTTTTTTACACCTGTTTGGTCCTCTACCTGTAGGCTTTACAGACACTCCCCACCCCTTGGCTGCAACCCTTCTAATTTAGTGTACCCTGCGCACACAACCCATTCCTTGTCTCTGGCAGTGTTTGGAACTGCTGATATGCGGTCAAGAACGCTGAGTTCATCTCAGCCTATTACTTTTTGGCCCTGACGGAGACATGGATCACCCCAGAGAACACTGCTACTCCAGCTGCTCTCTCTTCATCTGACTATGTTTTCTCTCATAGTCCGAGAGCATCTGGTCGTTGCGGTGGTGGCACGGGTCTAGTCATTTCTCCTAAGTGGAGATTTTCTGTTTTCTCCCTCTCTCACCTGTCCATCTCCTCATTTGAATTCCATGCTGTCACTGTCACTTGTCCACTCAAGCTTAACATTGTTGTCATGTATTGCCCACCAGGTGCCCTTAGAGAGTTCCTCAATGAGCTTGGCACCTTGATAAGATCATTTCTTTCCAACTCTTTCTTACCTCTCCTTGCCTCTTTTGACCTCACCCTTTCCCAGTCCCTTCCCACTCACAAGGCAGGCTGTTCACCTACTAATCTCACTGCAACCCCCCTCCAGGTCTCTGATCACTACTTTGTTTCCTTTTCTGTCTCCCTCTCCTCCAACCCTAGCCACTCAGCCCCTACCCAGATGGTCATGCGCCGTCACAATCTTCGCTCTCTCTCTCCCACTACTCTCTTCTCTTCTATCCTATTAATTCAATAGACTTTATTGACATGGCAAGTAAAATTACTTACATTGTCAAAGTATACATATAACAAAAATGGTGGGACCAACAGCAATAATAATAGTAGTAGTGGAAATGGGATTACCATTAACAGCAACTACAACAACAATATTAATGAGAATAACAATACATTAAAGCAATAGTAGTCGACCAATCTCAACATGACTGAGAAGACACATTACATGCTATGAAAGCCAAAACAAAACAGGAAATATTATTGACATTACATTACACTTTTCACTGGCTGTCCATCAGGTTGTGGCAGGAGGACACATATTTGGCTGCCAAAATTGCACATTTTGGCTTTTCACCCAATAAATATTTGTTTTTTTCTTCCTCTTTTATAGTTTCAAATTCTTTGTACTGAATGATAATTTTGGGAAAGAAAGATTCTCTTAGGTCTGAGTATTTGTCACAGTGTAATAGGAAATGCAGCTCTGTCTCTACCTCTCCCCGGGGGCAGAGTGAGCACAGCCTGCCCTCTCTGGGCAGCCAGGTTTGCCTGTGACGACCGGTCTCTATAGCCAGACTGTGCTCACTGAGTCTGTACCTAGTCAGTGTTTTTCTCAGTTTTCTATCAGTCACAGTGGTCAGATAGTCTGCCACCATGTACTGTCTGTTTAGAGCCAAATAGCATTGAAGTTTACTTTGATTTTTTGTGGTGTCTTTCCAATAGGTGATATATTTTTCTTTTTGCTTTGTGAGGATTTGGTTGGGCCAGATTTTCTGAGTGCTGTCCTGAGGCTCTATGAGGTTGGTTTTGGTTAGTGAACTGAGCCTCAGAACCAGCTGGCTGAGGGGACTCTTCTCTTGTTTCATCTCTTGACATAGTAGAGCTGTGTGATGGAATGTTTTGGGGTCACTTGTTTTTAGATAGTTGTAAAATTTGATGGCTCTTTTTTCTATTAGAATAAGGAGGGGGTATTGGCCCAATTCTGCTCTACATGCGTTATTTTGAGTTTTTCTTTGCACTTGCAATACAGTCTTGCAAAACTCTGCATGCAGTATTTCAATTGGATGTTTGTCCCATTTGGTAAATTCAGTATTAGAGAGCGGACCCCATACTTCGCTGCCATATAGAGCAATTGGTTCTATAACTGATTGGAAAATGTTTAGCCAGATTCTAATTGGAATTTCGATTTTAATATTCCTTTTAATGGCATAGAATGCTCTTCTTGCTTTGTCTCTCAGCTCATTCACAGCCATGTGAAAGCTACCTGTGTTGCTGATATTTAGTCCTAGATATGTGTAATTTTTGGTGTGTTCTAATAGAACTGTGTCCAAATATAATTTATATTTGTCATCCTGATTTCCGGACCTTTTTTGGAATATCATTATATTCATATCAATCTGTGCAGATGATCTAGATGCTGCTGTAACCCCTCCTTAGTGGGGGACAGTAGCACTAGGTCATCTGCGTACAGCAGACACTTGATTTCAGTGTTGTGTAGGGTGAGACCAGGTGCTGCCGATTCTTCTAATGTTTTTGCCAATTCGTTAATGTAGATGTTAAATAGTGTTGGACTTATTGGGCAGCCCTGTTTCACTCCACGTCCCTGAGAGAAGAAGTCTGTTTGCTTTTTTGTTTTTAGTGTACATTGATTTAATAACATCATATGTTTTCCCTCCAATACCACTTTCTATTAGTTTGTAAAAAAGACCTTCGTGCCAAATTGAATCAAATGCTTTCTTGAAGTCTACAAAACACGAGTAGATTTTGCCTTTGTTTTGATTCACTTGTTTGTCAATTAGAGTCTGGAGGGTGTAAATGTGGTCTGTTGTACGATAATTTTTTACAAATCCAATCTGGCTTCTGCTTAGGACGTTGTGTTCATCAAGGAAATTATGTAGTCTGCTGTTTATGATACTGCAGAGAATTTTCCCCAAGTTGCTGTTAACGCAAATTCCTCTGTAATTATTTGGGTCAAATTTGTCTCCATTTTTATAAATTGGTGTGATCAATCCTTGGTTCCAAATATCGGGGAAAATACCTGCAGTTAGGATAATGTTAAAGAGTTTGAGTATAGCCAATTTGAATTTGTGGTCTGTATATTTGATCATTTCATTTAAAATACCATCAGCACCACAGGCCTTTTTGGGTTGGAGAGTGCAAAGTTTTTCAAATAATTCTTGTTCTGTAATTGGGGTATCCACAGGATTCTGATAGTCTTTGATTGCTGATTCAAGGATTTGTAATTTTTCTTGTATATCTTGTTGTTCTGGGCTCTTTGTTATATTGCTGTAGAGGTTTGCAAAGTGATTTCTCCACATATCCCCATTTTGGATAGCCAATTCCTCATGATGAGGTTTGTTTAATTTATTCCAATTCTCCCAGAAGTGGTTTGATTCTATGGATTCCTCAATCACATCCAGCTGATTTCTAATGTGCTGTTCCTTTTTTGTTCTTAGGGTGTGTTTGTATTGCTTCAGTGTTTCCCCATATTGAAGACATATATTTTTGTTGTCTGGGTCTCTGTGTTTATGATTAGATATATTTCTCAATGACTTTCTTAGATTTTTGCAATCATTATCAAGCCATTTTTCATGATCTATTATTTTTGGTTTGCTCTTATGTTTCTTAAGATTAGCCAAGGGCTAATTTGTCAAATATAAAGTTTATGTTCCAAACGGCCAAATGTATACCTTCATTGGTGTAGGAGAATGTTAATGCTAAAAAGTTGTCCAGGAGAGATTGTGTTTTTTGGCTACTAATTGCTTTTTGGTAGATTTCTGTACTGTTTGCACTCCATCTATAGGTCTGTTTAGTACCATGTAATTTATTGGGCCGTGATGCTTCATGGTTGGGTTCTGCTCTTTTCAGATACACTGTGATTTTACTGTGGTCAGAGAGAGGTGTTAGTGAGCTGACTGTGAAGGCTCTGAGAAACTCTGGGTTAAGGTCTGTGATGAAGTAGTCTACAGTACTGCTGCCAAGGGATGAGCTGTAGGTGTACCTACCAAAAGAGTCCCCTCTTAACCTACCATTGACTATGTACAGACCCAGTGTTCGACAGAGCTTCAGGAGCTGTACTCCATTTTAGTTTTTCACTTTGTCATAGTTGTTTCTAGGGGGGTATGTGGGGAGGGAAAGGTTGTTGCTTCCCGGTAGGTGTTTGTCCCCATGACTGTTAATAGTGTCTAGTTCTTCTGCTATTCTAGCATTCAGGTCTCCACAGACCAGCACATTGCCTTGGGCCTGAAAGTGACTAATCTCCCCCTCTAGAATGGAGAAACTCTCTTCATTGAAGTAGGGTGACTCTGAGGGGGGAATGTATGTGGCACAGAGGAAGATGTTGTTATCTGTTAAGATAGCCTCCTTGTTGATTTTTAGCCAGATAAAGAATTCTCCTGTTTTGATCAATTCGATTGAATTAGTTAGTTCAGATTTATACCATATTAGCATTCCCCCTGAGTCTCTGCCCTGTGTGATTCCTTTTAATTGGGCGGCAGGTAGCTTAGTGGTTAAGAGCGTTGTGCCAGTAACCGAAAGGTCGCTGGTTCTAATCCCCGAGCCGACTAGGTGAAAAATCTGTCGATGTGCCCTTGAGCAAGGCACTTAACCCTAATTGCTCATGTAAGTCGCTCTGGATAAGAGCGTCTGCTAAATGACAAACAAACAAAAACAAAAAAAATACCTAGTGGACAGCCAGTGGAAACATCACCTCTGCACCATGTTTCCTGTAGTACTACAATATCATCAATTTCTTTAAGGAAGTCTGGGTTTCTGCTCTTTAGCCCAAAAGCAGAGGACTTCAAGCCTTGTAAATTCCAACATGCAACGTAAAAAGACTTCATAACTGTTTTTTCTTTACATTCAAAATGAGATAAACACTCACAATCCAACAAGAACTATTAAAATAGGATTTTTCAATTAAGGTAAACTCTTATTATGCAAATGTGATTTGTTTATCATTTAAGATAGTATTTGTGTCATGCCACTTGGGTGGATGTAGTGTGAGGATGGTGGAGTTATTGTGCTCATCTTACCATGACCCTCGGCCTATCACATGTGAGCATAGTAGATTCAGCATTTGTTTGATGTCACTCATTTCGTTGGTGGGAGCTGGACCAGTTGCTCCTCTCACAGCTTGTGCATAGCTCTGTCTGCCGGGCTGTGGCTCCTCCAGGTGTGGGTCTGTGGTGGGGGGGAGGGGGGTGTTAGGCCTCGTCTGTGTGGGTCTGAAGCTGGGCTGGGGTGGTCTGTGCTGCGCTGGATGTGGTGGGCATTGAGGTTGGTGGTGCTGTGGCCGTGGCTGGGGGGTCCAGGGTACTGGTCCGGGGTGTTGTCTCTGTGATCTCGGGGGGGTGGAGATTGCTCCGCTGTTCCTGGGTGGAGAGGTTGGGATGCGGTTTAAAGCGACGTCCTTGAGAGTCTTAGCAAGGATGGGGACTGTCTCCCTGTACAGGTGAACATGGTCATAGAGACAGTCCAGATCGAGGGTGGGATGGTGGGCCAGGTGTACATTGGGTCGCAGGGCACAGTCCCGGGAGTGGCTGGCGTTTATTCTTTGGATTGTGGCAGGGTGGAAGTCCTTCCTCTGTAGAAGGGTTGACACCACGATCCTTGAGTTGGGGAAGATTGCGGAGGCCTTCTCAATCACTCCCCGTAGTGAAGTCGCCACCTTCTCCTGCTGAGCACGCAGGTCGTTGCTTCCGGTGTGTATGATTATGTGGCTTGGCGACCCAAGCTGGGCCTTATCAAGCAGCGCCATGGCACTCTGCGTTGTTGGGCACCACACCTTTCTCGTTTTGTGTCTAGGGAAAAGTTTCTTCTCCTGAACAAACTTCCCATTTGAGTCCATCAACAGGACAATCTCAGCCAGTGTTTCTTCTGGACTGGAGGGGGTAGAGTTGGGGTCTCCCTTCTGGTAAATCCTTCTCCCTCCTGTCTCCTGACTCTGCCTCTTCGACCCTACGCTCCTCCCTTTCCGCATCCTATGACTTGCACTGTCCTATTTCCTCCCGGCCGGCTTGGCCCTCCCCTCATGCTCGTTGGCTGAGTAACTCATTTCGAGCTTACAGAAGAGGGCTGCGGGCAGCTTAGCGAAAATGGAAGAAAACTAAACTTCCGGAGGACCTGTCATCCTTTCACAATGCCAAGTGTCAGCTGGAGTGGTGTAAAGCTCGCCACCATTGGACTCTGGAGCAGTGGAATGCGTTCTCTGGAGTGATGAATTACGCTTCACCATCTGGCAGTCCGACTGACAAATCTGGGTTTGGCAGATGCCAGTAGAACGCTACCTGCCCCAATGCATAGTACCACATAGTTTCCACTGCTCCAGAGTCCAGTGGCGGCGAGCTTTACACCACTCCAGCCAACGCTTGGCATTGCGCATGGTGATCTTTGGCTTGTGTGCGGCTACTCGGCCATGGAAACCCATTTCATGAAGCTCCCGATGAACAGTACTTGTGCTGACGTTGCTTCCAGAGGCAGTTTGGAACTCGGTAGTGAGTGTTGCAACCGAGGACAGATTACTTTTACACGCTACACGCTTCAGCACTCGGTGGTCCCGTTCTGTGAGCTTATGTGTCCTACCACTTCGTGGCTGAGCCGTTGTTGCTCCTAGACATTTCCACTTCAAAATAACAGCACTTACAGTAGCAGGGCATACATTTGACGAACTGACTTGCTTGAAAGGTGGCATCCTATGACGGTGCCACGTTGAAAGTCACTGAGCTCTTCTATGACGATGCCACATCACTGAGCTCTTCAGTCAGGCCATTCTACTGCCAATGTTTGTCTATGGAGATTGCATGGCTGTGTGCTCGATTTTATATACCTGTCAGCAACAGTTGTGGCTGAAATGTAAATAGCCAAATCCACTAATTTGAAGGGCTGTCCACATACTTTGGTATATATAGTGTATCTTAAGATGAATGCACTAACTGTAACTCGCTCTGGATAAGAGCGTCTGCTAAATGACTAAAATGTAAAATCTAAATGTGTGTGTGTCTGTGTGTGAGATTGTGAGATTATGTTATAAAGAAAACAGAGGTTGACAGTGATGTCATTTCTAACTGTGTGTGTTGTGTGTGTGTGTGTGGTACAGGGAACAGAGGTTGACGGGTATTCTGGTGTTTGTCCTAAATGGGGTCTCCATCTTCCTGGCTCCTGTCCTTCAGGTGAGTCAGTGAGAGAATGGGCCTCCTCGTCACATGCAGTGGGTGGTGTTGTGGAAGATTGTGTTAACCAGTATATTGTGTTCCCCCAGTACATCCCCATGCCTGTTCTCTACGGTGTCTTCCTTTACATGGGAGTGGCCTCACTCGCTGGAATACAGGTACATTTCACGTGTGTGTGTACACATCTACAGTGTGTGTGTGTGTGTGTGTGTTTACTCACCCTCCTCCTCTTTCCCTCCTAGTTCTGGGAACGTATAAAGCTGTACCTGATGCCAGCCAAGCACCAGCCAGACTTCTCCTTCCTGCGTCATGTTCCTCTGAGGAGGGTTCACCTGTTCACCCTGGTCCAGATCATCTGTCTGACTGTCCTCTGGATCCTCAAGTCTACTGTCGCCGCCATCATCTTCCCTGTCATGGTGAGAGCTGTGTGTGTTTGTGTGTGTTTGTGTGTGTGTGTGTGTGTGTGTGTGTGTGTGTGTGTGTGTGTGTGTGTGTGTGTGTGTGTGTGTGTGTGTGTGTGTGTGTGTGTGTGTGTGTGTGTGTGTGTTGCATCGATTGATGGGGATAACCTCTGTGTGTAGATCCTGGGTCTGATGGTGGTGCGTAAGATGATGGACCTGATGTTCTCTCAACACGACCTGGCCTGGCTGGACGACATCCTGCCGGAGAAAGACAAGAAGAAGGAGAAAGGGGGGAAGAAAAAGAAAGACAACAAAAAGACCAAAGCAGCAGAGCCAGAGAGCGACGAGGAGGTAAGAGACGAGGATTAGCAGAAACACACACACAGTGCCAGGCTGACAGTGGCAGAAGGATGTAATGTGAGTGTGTTGTGGTGTGCAGGACTGGCTCCATCTGTTGTGTTGAGTGTGTTATCTCTGACTAATATGTTTCTCCTTTCTCCTTTCTCTGTCCCACAGTGTTGCTGAAAAGGCACTGTAAAACACTTACTACTGTCTGTCTATCTGTCTCAAAGTCTGTCTGTCTCGCTGTCTGTCTGTCTGCCTGTCTCGATGTATGTCTGTCTCAATGTCTGTCTGTCTCGTTGTCTGTCTGTCTGTCTTGATGTCTTTCTCCTTCCAACTTTCACCTGCATGATTCAAACCTCTCTGTGTTTAATTGCACCATTTACTGTTTACGCTGTATCCTGTGCATATGATGAATAAACTTTAATTTGATTTTATGATTGGGACGTTTTGCTTAGATTTAAGCATGCAGAGTGTGTGAGAGTGTGCGTTCATGTCCACTTATATTTGGGGCATCATCCCTCACACCTCTGTTGAGCCACTCCCCTGACGGTTCCTCCTGCATGCTGATTGGTTCCCCCCGGTTCCCCCCTCTGTCACTCAGCCCAAGACTCCCCTCCCTCCTCCAGTGAAGATACCCATGGACACCATAGACCTGCCTACAGACCCTGACCCCTTTGTAACCCCACCCACCCAGCCCCCCATCTCTGACTGTGAGTAAACCTCTCTTTTGAGATTGACCAAAGGAGTGAGGACTGTTGTGTGTATTACTGTGATATCATTGTTGTGCGACAGATGGAGAAGCTAGATGTATGTTATAATGTTGTGAGACACTGAAGGTTTGATTCTTTTTTTGTCTTCCTTCTCTCCTACCTCACCGATTCTTCACTCTGCCATTCAACCCCTCCTATCTCTGTGTGTGTGTGTCTGTGC
Source organism: Coregonus lavaretus (assembly GCF_964263955.1). NCBI lineage: Eukaryota > Metazoa > Chordata > Actinopteri > Salmoniformes > Salmonidae > Coregonus > Coregonus lavaretus. Next base: position 61,507,259 of record NC_139991.1, on the reverse strand, counting down.
ATATGTGTGTGTGTGTGTGTGTGTACAGGAGAAGAACGTTTACTCTAGTGTGAATCCTGATGACAGTGAGCTGGACCGCAGGTACTGTGTGCTCAAACTGCACGTCCCCTACAGTGACCTGATACAACCCCCCGTCACACACACCGACTGGGGAGTACACTGCCAGCAGGACCACAACTACGACTACTGACACACACACACACACACACACACACACACTTACTATGCCTTCTGTACAATTACTGACACATGCTATGAACTATTTAGCAAAGTTCCATTTACTATTAGCATTCTTTAGCACTGTTGTCACCTAAAACACTTTATACACATTGAATTTCATATAAATATATACAAATATTCTATAAATTGTAGATATGATGTGATATTTAACATGTAACCATATGTCTATTAGATTGTTGGATAGTAGTTAGTCGGCCTGCCGTTGTATTATAAGTGTGTTATGCAACTCTTAAACATTGTACAAATCACTGTAGTGGCTGGTAGACATATCCAGACACATGGATCTGAAGCTGTTGGAGCATAGATCGCAGTGTGTGAACTGAGTTTTCTTTTCGCTCAACATATTCTCTGAGCTCCAGCACCTGCTCAAAGTCACTGGATGTTGTGTGTGTAATGTTTTTCTCTGTAGATGTGTTTGTGAGGGCGGACTGACAGTGGTTCAAATACCACAGCCCATGCACCTGAAAGCAATGCAGAAGTAGTTTTTGTGTGTTTGTTTGTTTTGATGATGTCTTCCATGTGTTATTTATTTACTGTGTGTTGTGTGGTTTGTGGCAGCAACCTCTGTTGTACTAATGTAAAGACTACTCTGAAGGCACAGTTTGCGAAGGAAGAGTTGTAATGTTATAGTAATACAATATTATGATTATTTTTTTAAATTTATTTTACCCCCTTTTTCTCCCCAATTTCTTGATATCCAATTGCGATCCAATTACGATCTTGTCTCATCGCTGCAACTCCCCAACGGGCTCGGGAGAGGGGAAGGTCGAGTCATGCGTCCTCCGAAACATGACCCGCCAAACCGCGCTTCTTAACACCCGCCCACTTAACCCGGAAGCCAGCTGCACCAATGTGTTGGAGGAAGCACCGTTCAACTGACGACCGAAGTCAGCCTGCAGGCGCCCGGCCCGCCACAAGGAGTCGCTAGAGCGCAATGAGCCAAGTAAAGCCCCCCGGGCCAAACCCTCCCCTAACCCGGACAACGCTGGGCCAATTGTGCGCCGTCCTATGGGACTCAGCCTGGGCACAGCCTGGGATCGAACCCGGGTCTGTAGTGACGCCTCAAGCACTGCGATGCAGTGCCTTAGACTGCTGCGCCACTCGGGAGGCAGTAATACAATAATATAATACAATGTTATTCTGACATCTGAGGGACGGTGGTTGTCATGGGTTCATTGGAGACACTATTCAGACCTGATAATTTACTATTTTAATATTTTGGAATTATAAGACTTCTCTGATCTACAATGGGTCAGTCATCCTCTCCCTTGTCAGTCCCAGCTGGTTTTGTCAGCCACTGCTCTCTCAACACAAGTGAATGCTGGACCCATGTGTTTGTCTGGGACAGTCAACCCCTGAGAAATACGGAAATAGGTATTTGGTTACCGGTACATGTAGGTCATGAACCTGCTGCAGTACAGTAGGTCTAGTCTGTTAACAAATCATGGGACTTTTCATTGTTTCTTTTGTTAAATACAGAACAAAATTTCCTACCCCCACAGAGAGTTCTTCGTCCTCCAGATAACATTGTGATGTATCTTCTAATACTCTCTGTTTTGAGCTTATGTCTGTCTGGGAGACCTGTCTCACGCAGTTTCACCTCACCCCACAACCCAATCCGTTTACTTTTTGTCACCGTTCAAACTCACATCCTCCTACAAACATTTCTAACTACCCCATTGCCTTTTTCTTCTCCCGTTCTCTGTATGTGTCTGTATGTACGCACGTGTTCTCTCTGTGTGTGTCTGTATGTACGCACGTGTTCTCTCTGTGTGTGTCTGTATGCACGCACGTGTTCTCTCTGTGTGTGTCTGTATGCACGCACGTGTTCTATCTGTGTGTCTGTATGTACGCACATGTTCTCTCTGTGTGTGTCTGTATGCACGCACGTGTTCTCTCTGTGTGTCTGTATGCACGCACATGTTCTCTCTGTGTGTCTGTATGTACGCACATGTTCTCTCTGTGTGTGTCTGTATGCACGCACGTGTTCGTGCATATGTGTGTGTTTTCCAGTTTGTAGTAATGTGTGCTCTTGCTCTTGTCAGTCAACACATTCTTGTCTGCATTGCTGTTCAGGGAGTATGGTTGAGAAGTGTGAAACTATGTCTGTGCTAGTGAGAGTGCATGTGTGTGTATGTAACCTGGGCTGTTGCACCTGACTGTTCCTCCCTCCCTCAGAATCACTCTGCACCTGAAGATCTGCCCCCCCTCACCTGCCCACTCCCAGGTGAGCCTTATCCCCGGATCATCATCACGCCCTCCAGTTTCCCCGTTTGCCATCCAGGTGGAGTCTGAATACAAGGAGACTGACCTCTACCCACGGGGTCACGACCTTTACCCCAGCATTAACCCCTGCCCTCTGAATGGCCGCTACCTTACCTCTAAGACTCAACGAGACCAGTACCAATACAAACACCCACACTCTCATCCCTATGATGTAGGCAGTGAAACCTTGCTGTAGGTTGACAGCACATAGACACACAGACACATATAACCAGTTGTGCAATCCTCAAAACTATACAAGATTATAGTTTATCTCCAGTTAAATTAATAAGAATTGGCATTTAACCTGAGGTACCTGTTAGTTATTATAAGAAGTATTATACAAAGTATAACTTTTATATATTCAGTACCCCCCATTACACCAATTTAGTACAAAAAAAGAAACTACAACAAATATATTAATTACCTGACTGCAAATTGATCTGTACAATTATTAAAAATGAAGAAAAAATATAGAAACGTGAGCGTTGTGATAATAATGGTTTTAAAATGACTGATGCATTTATTAGGTATTTGGTTTTCAGTGCATTCACCTTTATGATTATATGTGTATAAATGACTGTTGGAGAAAGTGAGATATTAATATCAGAGTATATTTACTTTGGATTGTACAGATTTACAAATGCATGTTAATAAAATAGTATTCAAAAACCTTGTTGTCTGAAGTTTGTGTGAAAGCTTTTATCCTGGAGCATTTATCCTTTAACATGTAAACAACCTAACTTCATGTTTTTCAGGAAAAAATAACAACCTTTTAACTAGCTGATAAAGAACTGTGTGAGTAAGATATGACTAAAATGTCACACCCTCAGTTAAACTAATAATGTATGACTATTAGTAGACTAGAGCTTAGAGAGTTAATCATATGTGTTTATATAAGATGCATATTTGCCCAGCAACAGAGTATTTGTGTCTTGTAATTAGGCAAGCAGAAGTGCAAAACGTTGAAACCAATAACAGGAGAACGGTTTCAAAAACAGATGTCCCCACACAGGGAAGGGGAGTGAGAGGCTTGCAGAATATTGTGAGAACAGCAATAACTATGTATGGGAATAGAGAAAAAATGCAGCCTGCACTAGCAAGGAGTAGGTTATGATAAGAGTGTGTGTGTGTGTGTGTGTGTGTGTGTGTGTGTGTGTGTGTGTGTGTGTGTGTGTGTGTGTGTGTGTGTGTGTGTGACGTGTGTGTATAAAAAGACTGTGCGCCCATTTTGTGGCAGAGCGCTCTCTGAATAAATACTGATCATTGTATGTTGGGACTGTCTGATTTATTGAACTGGAGCTTTTACAACCTTCAGGACTCAGACAGAGATATAAAATAGTTCAGTTTGAACATTGAGATACAAAATTCTCGTGACACTAGCATACAAGCAAAGATCATACAAAATCTTTAAAAACGTTGGATCCTTCTCTTCCTGATGGGCCGACCCAAGGTGGTGACCCCAGGTGGTGACCCTAGGTGGTGAGGATAGGCAACATCACCTCCACCACACTGACCCTTAACACAGGGGCCCCACAGGGGTGTGTGCTTAGTCCCTGTTCACCCACGACTGTGTGGCCACACACTACTCCAACAGCATTATCAAGTTCGCTGACGACACGACGGTGTTAGGCCTGATCACCGGCGACGATGAGTCAGCCTACAGGGAGGAGGTCAGTGACCTGGCAGTGTGGTGAAGCAGCAACAACCTCTCCCACAATGTCAGCAAGACCAAGGAGCTGATTGTGGACTACAGGAAGTGGAGGGGCGAGCACGCCCCCATCCATATCAACGGGCGGAAGTGGAGCAGGTAGACAGCTTCAAGTTCCTCGGTGTCCAAATAACTAAAGACTTAAAATGGTCCAAACACACACACACGCTCAGTCGTGAAGAAGGTGCGACATTGCCTCTTCCCCCTCAGGAGGTTGAAAAGGTTTGGCATGGTGTCAGGTGTCAGTGTGCAGCGGTAGGACGGAGTCAGGTGCAGGACACAGAACTGAGTAACAGACAAACTTTACTCGAAAATAAACAATCTAATTTCCACGCAGGGAAATAAACCAGCTCACAGCAGTCATAAACACCAAAACAAAGAACAATCACGCACAAAACCATTAGGAAACCAGTGGGTTAAATAGGGAAATAATCATAACATGATGGGAACCAGGTGTGTACAAACAAGACAAAACAAATGGAAAACAGAAACGTAGATCGGTGGCAGCTAGAAGGCCGGTGACGACGACCACCGATAGCCGCCCGCACAAGGAGGGGCACCAACTTCGTCGGAAGTCGTGACAGTACCCCCCCCCCCCCCCCCCCCCCTTGACGCGCGGCTCCAGCAGTGCGCCGACCCCGGCCTCGGGGATGACCCGGAGGACGAGACGCAGGACGGTCAGCCTGACCACAGGTTAGTGGAGGAGTGGCGGAGGGAGTTCTGGGCCATCTCTGCCCAGGGGATGAAAGCCGCCAACTCCCCCGGCCGGTCCTGGCAATAGGACCGCAGAAACATACCCACATCCTGGTTAACTCTCTCCACCTGCCCATTACTCTCGGGGTGAAACCCTGAGGTCAGGCTGACCGAGACCCCCAGACATTCCATGAAGCCCTCCAGACCCTCGATGTGAACTGGGGACCCCGATCAGACACTATATCCTCAGGCACCCCGTAGTGCCGGAAGACATGTGTAAACAGAGCCTCCGCAGTCTGTAGGGCCGTAGGGAGAACTGGCAAAGGAAGGAGACCGCAGGACTTAGAAAACCGATCCACAACGACCAGGATCGTGGTGTTTCCTTGTGATGGAGGAAGATCCGTCACGAAATCCACCGATAGGTGGGACCACGGCCGTTGTGGAACGGGTAGGGGTTGTAATATCCCTCTGGGCAGGTGTCTAGGTGCCTTGCACTGAGCGCACACCGAGCAGGAGGAAACATAAACCCTCACGTCCTTAGCTAAAGTGGGCCACCAGTACTTCCCACTAAGAGAGCGCACTGTCCGAACGATGCCAGGATGACCAGAGGAGGGTGACGTGTGGGCCCAACAGATCAGTCGATCATGGGACATCAGACGGAACGTACATATGCCAAACTGGACACTGGGTGGGAGTGGGCTCCGTACGTAACGCCCGCCTGATGTCTGCGTCAACCTCCCATACCACCGGTGCCACCAGGCAAGAAGCCTGAAGTATGGGAGTGGGATCCGTGGACCGCTCCTCTGTGTCATACATCCGGGACAGAGCGTCTACCTTAGCGTTCTGGGAACCTGGTCTGTAGGATAGGGTGAACACAAAACGGGTGAAAAACATGGCCCACCTTGCCTGGCGAGGGTTCAGTCTCCTCGCCACCCGGATGTACAGTGAGGGAAAAAAGTATTTGATCCCCTGCTGATTTTGTACGTTTGCCCACTGACAAAGAAATTATCAGTCTATAATTTTAATGGTAGGTTTATTTGAACAGTGAGAGACAGAATAACAACAACAACATCCAGGAAAATGCATGTCAAAAATGTTATGAATTGATTTGCATTTTAATGAGGGAAATAAGTATTTGACCCCTCTGCAAAACATGACTTTGTACTTGGTGGCAAAACCCTTGTTGGCAATCACAGAGGTCAGACGTTTCTTGTAGTTGGCCACCAGGTTTGCACACATCTCAGGAGGGATTTTGTCCCACTCCTCTTTGCAGATCTTCTCCAAGTCATAAATGTTTTGAGACTGACGTTTGGCAACTCGAACCTTCAGCTCCCTCCACAGATTTTCTATGGGATTAAGGTCTGGAGACTGGCTAGGCCACTCCAGGACCTTAATGTGCTTCTTCTTGAGCCACTCCTTTGTTGCTTTGGCCGTGTGTTTTGGGTCATTGTCATGCTAGAATACCCATCCACGACCCATGTTCAATGCCCTGGCTGAGGGAAGGAGGTTCTCACCCAAGATTTGACGGTACATGGCCCCATCCATCGTCCCTTTGATGCGGTGAAGTTGTCCTGTCCCCTTAGCAGAAAAACACCCCCAAAGCATAATGTTTCCATCTCCATGTTTGATGGTGGGGATGGTGTTCTTGGGGTCATAGGCAGCATTCCTCCTCCTCCAAACACGGCAAGTTGAGTTGATAACAAAGAGCTCCATTTTGGTCTCATCTGACCACAACATTTTCACCAAGTTCTCCTCTGAATCATTCAGATGTTCATTGGCAAACTTAAGACAGGCCTGTATATGTGCTTTCTTGAGCAGGAGGACCTTGCGGGCACTGCAGGATGTCAGTCCTTCACGGCGTAGTGTGTTACCAATTGTTTTCTTGGTGACTATGGTCCCAGCTGCCTTGAGATCATTGACAAGATCCTCCCGTGTAGTTCTGGGCTGATTCCTCACCGTTCTCATGATCATTGCAACTCCACGAGGTGAGATCTTGCATGGAGCCCCAGGCCGAGGGAGATTGACAGTTATTTTGTGTTTCTTCCATTTGCGAATAATCGCACCAACTGTTGTCACCTTCTCACCAAGCTGCTTGGCGATGGTCTTGTAGCCCATTCCAGCCTTGTGTAGGTATATAATCTTGTCCCTGCCATCCTAGGAGAGCTCTTTGGTGTTGGCCATGGTGGAGAATTTGGAATCTGATTGATTGATTACTTCTGTGGACAGGTGTCATTTATACAGGTAACAAACTGAGATTAGGAGCACTCCCTTTAAGAGTGTGCTCCTAATCTCAGCTCGTTACCTGTATAAAAGACACCTGGGAGCCAGAAATCTTTCTGATTTAGAGGGGGTCAAATACTTATTTCCCTCATTAAAATGCAAATCAATTTATAACATTTTTTACATCAGTTTTTCTGGATTATTTTTTATTTATTCTGTCTCTCACTGTTCAAATAAACCTACCATTAAAATTATAGACTGATCATTTCTTTGTCAGTGGGCAAACGTACAAAATCAGCAGGGGATCAAATACTTTTTTCCCTCACTGTACTCCAGATTGCGGTGGTCAGTCCAAATGAAGAAAGGGTGTTTAGCCCCCTCAAGCCAATGTCTCCATGCCTTCAGAGCCTTGACAACAGCTAACAGCTCCCGGTCCGCCACATCATAGTTTCGCTCCGCCAGGCTGAGCTTCTTCGAAAATAAGGCACAGGGGCGGAGCTTTGGTGGCGTACCCGAGCCCTGAGACAGCACAGCTCCTAGCCCAGCCTCGGACGCGTCCACCTCTACTATGAATGCCAAGGAGGGATCAGGATGAGCCAGTACGGGAGCCGAGGTAAACAGAGCCTTCAGGTGACCAAAAGCCCTCTCCGCCCCAGTTGACCACTGCAGTCGCACCGGTCCCCCCTTCAGCAAGGAGGTAATGGGAGCCGCTACCTGACCAAAGCCCCGGATATACCTCCGGTAGTAGTTGGCAAACCCTAAGAACCGCTGCACCTCCTTTACCGTGATTGGAGTCGGCCAATTACGCACGGCTGAAAAGCGGTCATTTTCCATCTCCACCCCCGACGCGGACAGGCGGTACCCTAGGAAGGAGACGGACTGTTGGAAGAACAGACATTTCTCAGCCTTGACGTACAGGTCATGCTCCAACAGTCGACCAAGCACCTTGCGCACCAGGGACACATGCTCGGCGCGTGTAGCGGAGTATATTAGAATGTAATCTATATACACCACTACACCCTGCCCGTGCAGGTCCCTGAAAATCTCGTCTACAAAGGATTGGAAGACTGATGGAGCATTCATCAACCCTTATGGCATGACGAGATACTCATAGTGCCCAGAGGTGGTCCTAAATGCCGTCTTCCACTCATCCCCCTCCCGGATACGTACCAGGTTGTACGCGCTCCTGAGATCCAATTTGGTGAAGAAGCGCGCCCCGTGCAATGACTCGGTCACACTGGCTATGAGAGGCAGCGGGTAACTGTACTTCACCGTGATCTGATTTATACCTCGATAGTCAATGCACGGGCGTAAACCTCCATCCTTCTTCTTCACAAAAAAGAAACTTGATGAGGCAGGTGAAGTGGAAGGCCGAATGTATCCCTGTCCCAGAGATTCGGAGACATATGTTTCCATAGCCGCCGTCTCCTCCTGTGACAGAGGATACACGTGACTCCTGGGAAGTGCTGCGTCTACCTGAAGATTTATCGCACAATCCCCCCATCGATGGGGTGGTAATTGAGTCGCCTTCTTCTCAGAAGGTGAGAGCCAAATCGGCATATTTGGGGGGGGGGGGGGGGGATGCATGGTGGAGACCTGGTTTGGACTCTCCACCGAAGTTGCACCTATGGAAACACCTACACACCTCCCTGAGCACTGACGTGACCATCCCTTCAGAGCCCTCTGTTGCCACGAAATAGTGGGGTCATGATAGGCCAACCAGGGAAGCCCCAACACCACAGGAAACGCAGGAGAATCAATCAGGAAAAGACTAATACTCTCCTCATGACCCTCCTGCGTTATCATACATAGTGGAGCTGTGACCTCCCTAATCAGACCCGACCCTAAAGGACGACTATCTAAGGCATGTACAGGAAAGGGCACATCAACTGGAACAATAGGGATCCCTAATCTAAGTGCAAAGGAACGGTCAATAAAGTTCCCAGCTGCGCCTGAATCTACTAGCGCCTTATGCTGGGAATGCGGGGAAAACTCAGGAAACTCTATACAGACACACATGTGCGCAACAGGGAGCTCTGGGTGAGTCGGGTGCCTACTCACCTGGGATGATCCACCAGTGCCCTGCCTGCTGCCTCGACTCCCTGGGGAACCTCCCCAGCACCGACCAGCAGTGTGCCCTCTGCGGCCACAGGTGGTGCAGGAAACGGCCCCCCCTCCAGGCACCCTTAGAGCAGCACCTCCGAGCTCCATAGGTGTGGACTCGGAGGTGCTGGGGGATGGAACGGATCCGAGCGTCCGCAGGTGGCCAACAGGTTATCCAGCCGGATGGATAAATCCACCAGCTGGTCGAGGGTAAGGGTGGTGTGAAGTCCTGTGCGCTCCTCTTCTCCTGTCTGAGATGGAACAAGCGTTCCCCCGCCGCTCTTCCCTCAGGCGGATGATCGAAGACCACCCGGAAGCGGCGGGTGAAATCCTCGTAGCGAACCAACGTTGTGTCTATCCCTCCCCATTCAGCGTTGGCCCACTCCAGTGCTTTCCCCGACAAACAGGAGATGAGGGCGGACACTCTCTCGTATTCCGAGGGAGCCGGTGGACGGTCGCCAGATAGAGCTCCACCTGGAGCAGGAACCCCTGGCACCCGGCAGCCGTCCCCTCATAGGCCTTCGGGAGCGAGAGCCGAATCCCACTGGGTCCAGGTGACGGAGGGGTGGACAGCGGTGTGGTTTGAGGTGAAGTTGATGGGTGTGTGGGAAAACCCTCTCTCTCCCATCGCTCCATGGTGTGCAGCACACGATCCATGGCTGTGCCCAGATTGTGGAGCATCGTCGTGTGCTGCTGGACGCGCTCCTCCACCGGCAATGGAGGACTGGGTGCACCTGCTGACTCCATATGAGGTGCATGATTCTGTCAGGTGTCAGTGTGCAGCAGTAGGACGGAGTCAGGCATAGGACACAGAACTGAGTAACAGACAAACTTTACTCGAAAATAAACAATCTAATTTCCACGCAGGGAAATAAACCAGCTCACAGCAGTCATAAACACCCAAACAAAGAACAATCACGCACAAAACGTTGAGGAAACCAGAGGTTTAAATAGGGAAATAATCATAACGTGATGGGAACCAGGTGTGTACAAACAAGACAAAACAAATGGAAAACAGAAACGTAGATCGGTGGCAGCTAGAAGGCCGGTGACGACGACCGCCAATAGCCGCCCGCACAAGGAGAGGCACCAACTACGGCGGAAGTCATGATACATGGGCCCTCAAATCCTGAAAAGGTTCTACAGCTGTACCATTGAGAGCATATTGACTGGCTGCATCACTGATTGGTATGGCAATAGCACCGCCCTCGATAGCATGGCGCGACAGAGGGTTGTGCGGACAGCCCAGTACATCACTGGGGCCGAGCTCCCTGCTATCCAGGACCTCTATATCAGGCAGTGGGAAAATAATATACTATTTTCTCTGCTGCCGCATGACAAGAGGTACCGATGCATCAAGTCTGACACCAACAGGCTCTTGAACAGCTTCTATCCCCAAGCAATACGACTGATAAATAGCTAACAAAATAGCTACACAGACCGAGTTTACTTTGTAACTTTATTGACCTTTTATTTCAGTATTTGCACTGTCTCTATGCACACTCACAGGGTCCTACACACTCACTGTCACTCCAATACACACACAAACACTCACTCCATCATTTTCTCGCTCACACATAATATGCACATGCATTTATACTGACTCTACACACCCGCACACCCACTCACATGCAAGCTGCTGCTACTCTGTCTATCTTATATGCTGTTGCCTAGTCCCCTTATCCCTATACATATCTACCTCCATCACTCCAGTATCCCTGCACATGTAAATATGGTTTTTAAATATTTCCTGTATATAGTATGCTTACTTACTTTATGGTACATTTAATATTTCTTATTTCTTGTATGCTTTTTTCTAGTAATACATTGTTATTGATTATTGCATTGTTGGGTTTTGAGTTTGCAAGAAAGGCATTTCACTGTACTTGTGGATGTGACATTAAAACTTGAAACTTGAGCTCTGTGAGACGTTCATAGCGATGGGGGCAGACGTTTTGATCAAGAGAGACCTTTAGAAAATATGCACATTTTCTCTAACATTAAACATACCAATATGTATTTTAGAGTTATAAGGAAGGTGAAATCTTATAGTTAGTCGTTAACTAGTCTGCATCGTGGAAATCCCAGAAGGCAAAAAACATTTAATGACGTCAATGGCGGATGACGTCATTGTCCTATTACATTACACTCCCTTCTGATTTGCCAGAAATCGTCCCTATTTCCGGTTTGTGATCCAAACACTTATCCGTTTTGAGCCGAAACAACTGTAGCCAGACTGATCGATAGACGACAACAACCATCATGGGAGAAATGGCAGAATTCACGGATAAATTTAGCTCTTTCACCATGACGCAGTTAAACGAGTTGCTTGAAGACGATGAAAAGTTAAATTCTATTGTCAAAGAAATGGACGAGGTAAGTTCCCATTGTGGTTTGCGAGCTAACGTTAGCTGGCTATCCCTAGTAACGCTAGTTAGCATCAAAATATATAGCTAGCTGTGCGCTTATGACTGTCGTCAGGCAGTCAACTCCCTTCTAGATGCAAAAAAATTGGCATTGAGCAAGCTCATCAACATCCACCTCATTGCCACAGCTGAGAAGCTTGCTCCTTGTACTGTACTCAACATTGGCACCTGTTTTGTGGATGCTCATGCTGTTTCCATATTTTTATTGTCGAATCAGTTTCGACAAAACCCTGTTTGTGTACAAATGCCATAAATGACATTGGCATTAGGCCACGAATGCCATATGATTCCCATTATTGCATAAGTAATGGACACACCCGGGTTTAGGAACAGATTTGAAAGGATCTGGTTTGTTTTGTTTCCTGTTCTATGGACAGGATCCACACAAGACAGCCAGTCATCAGCTATGTGGAAGGTGTTAAAAGTTGGGAGAGGTTTTCCTATTGACTAACCTAGGCGGAGGAGTCCATACTCCAGTGCAGCGCACCTCTTTAGTCAACGTTCTGATGCATTGAGCACACACAGCATCGCACATATTATTACAAGGTCAATGCTTAACCAAGAAACACCTTTAACAGCCTATTGACATCTGGTTATATGATGTCAGTGTTGTTTTCAGATACAGTACCAGTCAAAAGTTTGGACACACCTACTCATTCCAGGGTTTTTCTTTATTTTTATTTTTTTAATGTTCTACATTGTAGAATAATAGTGAAGACATCAAAACTATGAAATAACACATATGGAACCATGTAGTAACGAAAAAAGTGTTAAACAAATCAAAATATACTTTATATTTGAGATTCTTCAAATAGCCACCCTTTGCCTTGATGACAGTATTGAAAATGTATGCACTCACTAACTGTAAGTCGCTCTGGATAAGAGCGTCTGCTAAATGACTAAAATGTAAATGTAAAAAAATGACAGCTTTGCACACTCTTGGCATTCTCTCAACCAGCTTCATGAGGTAGTCACCTGGAATGCATTTCAATTAACAGGTGTGCCTTCTTAAAAGTTAATTTGTGGAATTTCTTTCCTTCTTAATGCGTTTGATCCAATCAGTTGTGTTGTGACAAGGTGAGGGGGGGGTATACAGAAGATAGCCCTATTTTGGTAAAGTCCATATTATGGCAAGAACAGCTCAAATAAGCTAAGAGAAACAACAGTCCATCATTACTTTAAGACATGAAGGTCAGTCAATACGGAAAATTGCAAGAACTTTGAAAGTATCTTCAAGTGCAGTCGCAAAAACCATCAAGCGCTATGATGAAACTGGCTCTCATGAGGACCGCCACAGGAAAGGAAGACCCAGAGTTACCTCTGCTGCAGAGGATAAGTTCATTAGTTACCAGCCTCAGAAATTGCAGCCCAAATAAATGCTTCACAGAGTTCAAGTAACAGACACATCAACATCAACTGTTCAGAGGAGACTGTGTGAATCAGGCCTCCATGGTCGAATTGCTGCAAAGAAATCACTATTTAAGTGGTGGTCCCATGTAGCTCAGTTGGTAGAGCATGGCGCTTGCAACGCCAGGGTTGTGGGTTCGTTTCCCACGGGGGGCCAGTATGAAAATGTATGCACTCACTAACTGTAAGTCGCTCTGGATAAGAGCGTCTGCTAAATGACTAAAATGTAAATGTAAAAATGTAAAGGACACCAATAATAAGAAGAGACTTGCTTGGGCCAAGAAACACAAGCAATGGACATTAGACCAGTGGAAATGTGTCCTTTGGTCTGGAGTCCAAATTTGAGATTTTTGCAGACATTCTCATTATGTAATTATTTGTAAGTAATCAATGTAAGTAATCAACATTTGAAGCATATTTGTTGGACAATTGCTCTTTTGGATGGTAATTTCAGAGAATTCAGTGTGTAAAAATGTAACTTTAATTTCCCCGCTGTAAAACAGTATATCGGCAGATATATCGGTATCGGTAAGTTTTGTCCCCCCAAGAATCGGTAACGGTCCCAAAAAAACATTGGTTTCACTGCCCTCAGAGCGATAAGAGCTCTCCTTTCAGCTGTGGCGTTCTGTAGATATAATAGCCTATGGGTTATCTGTCTATTACAGGTATTTAAAATGTGTTTGTAGGTTTGGTGAAGGGGATTATAAAGGTATGGTGTAATCGGTGTCCTCCATAAGAATATAGTCATATTTAATCTCCAGATGTTAGGTTTTGAGCTGGTTTATCCCTGACCTATAGGCCTACCCTACACACCACAGTCTGGGGGTGGGTTAGTCTCTCTGACTGCATGTATTGTCTGTCTCAAGTACTAACTCACTTTCCCTCTCCCTCTCTCTCTTCCTTTGTGTGTGTGTGTGTGTTAGATGTGTGAGGTGCAGCAGGTGAAGGAGCTGACCCTGGTCAGTAACATCAGTCTGGCAGAACAGAACCTCCAACTGCAGCCCAGTCTGGACCTTCAGAAGAACCAGCTCACCTCACGCTACCGCCACCTACAGGAGCTCTACGATAACTACCAGCTACGCAAGTCCACACTCTGTAAGACCCCTAACAGGTCCACACCACCAAGTCCACACATTGTAAGAACCATAGTTAGTCCACACTACCAAGTCCACACTCTGTAAGACCCCTAACAGGTCCACACCACCAAGTCCACACATTGTAAGAACCATAGTTAGTCCACACTACCAAGTCCACACACTGTAAGAACCATAGCTAGTCCACACTACCAAGTCTACACTCTGTAAGAGTGCTAGCAAGTCCACACTCAATGATACACCTAGCTAGTCCACACTACTAAGGACAGTGTGCCTGTATACCAGTCTCTTTCTGTCTACATCTCACTCAGTGCACTCTGCTATCTGAAAGACCAGTCTTTCTCTCTCTGTGTTGGTAGCTGACTGTTCTCTACATGTCTGGCTGGTCTAGCCAGTTCAGTCACTTGTTGTTCCTAGTACTGGTCCTCTGTCAGTCGGGTTGTTACTATATACTGGTCCTCTGTCAGTCGGGTTGTTACTATATACTGGTCCTCTGTCAGTCGGGTTGTTACTAGATACTGGTCCTCTGTCAGTCGGGTTGTTACTATATACTGGTCCTCTGTCAGTCGGGTTGTTACTATATACTGGTCCTCTGTCAGTCATGTTGTTACTAGATACTGGTCCTCTGTCAGTCGGGTTGTTACTATATACTGGTCCTCTGTCAGTCGGGTTGTTACTATATACTGGTCCTCTGTCAGTCATGTTGTTACTATATACTGGTCCTCTGTCAGTCGGGTTGTTACTATATACTGGTCCTCTGTCAGTCATGTTGTTACTATATACTGGTCCTCTGTCAGTCATGTTGTTACTATATACTGGTCCTCTGTCAGTCGGGTTGTTACTAGATACTGGTCCTCTGTCAGTCGGGTTGTTACTAGATACTGGTCCTCTGTCAGTCGGGTTGTTACTATATACTGGTCCTCTGTCAGTCGGGTTGTTACTAGATACTGGTCCTCTGTCAGTCGGGTTGTTACTATATACTGGTCCTCTGTCAGTCGGGTTGTTACTATACAGTGGGGAAAAAAAGTATTTAGTCAGCCACCAATTGTGCAAGTTCTCCCACTTACAAAGATGAGAGAGGCCTGTAATTTTCATCATAGGTACACGTCAACTAATACAGACAAAATGAGGAAAAAATTTCCAGAAAATCACATTGTAGGATTTTTTATGAATTTATTTGCAAATTATGGTGGAAAATAAGTATTTGGTCAATAACAAAAGTTTCTCAATACTTTGTTTATTACCCTTTGTTGGCAATGACACAGGTCAAACGTTTTCTGTAAGTCTTCACAAGGTTTTCACACACTGTTGCTGGTATTTTGGCCCATTCCTCCATGCAGATCTCCTCTAGAGCAGTGATGTTTTGGGGCTGTCGCTGGGCAACACGGACTTTCAACTCCCTCCAAAGATTTTCTATGGGGTTGAGATCTGGAGACTGGCTAGGCCACTCCAGGACCTTGAAATGCTTCTTACGAAGCCACTCCTTCGTTGCCTGGGCGGTGTGTTTGAGATCATTGTCATGCTGAAAGACCCAGCCACGTTTCATCTTCAATGCCCTTGCTGATGGAAGGAGGTTTTCACTCAAAATCACATGATACATGGCCCCATTCATTATTTCCTTTACACGGATCAGTCGTCCTGGTCCCTTTGCAGAAAAACAGCCCCAAAGCATGATGTTTCCACCCCCATGCTTCACAGTAGGTATGGTGTTCTTTGGATGCAACTCAGCATTCTTTGTCCTCCAAACACGACGAGTTGAGTTTTTACCAAAAAGTTATGGCTGGAGTCTTTGACAATTTTGAGGGCTTTCCTCTGACACCGCCTGGTATAGAGGTCCTGGACTCCTGAGTGGCGCAGTGGTCTAAGGCACTGCATCGCAGTGCTAACTGTGCCACTAGAGATCCTGGTTCAAATCCAGGCTCTGTCGCAGCCGGCCGCGACCGGGAGACTCATGGGCGGCGCACAATTGGCCCAGCGTCGTCCAGGGTAGGGGAGGGAATGGCCGGCAGGGATGTAGCTCAGTTGATAGAGCATGGCGTTTGCAACGCCAGGGTTGTGGGTTCGATTCCCACGGGGAGCCAGTATACAAAAATATATATATATTCACTAACTGTAAGTCGCTCTGGATAAGAGCGTCTGCTAAATGACTAAAATGTCAAATGTAAATGGATGGCAGGAAGCTTGGCCCCAGTGATGTACTGGGCCGTACGCACTACCCTCTGTAGTGCCTTGCGGTCGGAGGCCAAGCAGTTGCCATACCAGGCGGTGATGCAACCAGTCAGGATGCTCTCGATGGTGCAGCTGTAGAATTTTTTGAGGATCTGAGGACCCATGCCAAATCTTTTCAGTCTCCTGAGGGGGAATAGGCTTTGTCGTGCCCTCTTCACGACTGTCTTGGTGTGTTTGGACCATGATAGTTCGTTGGTGATGTGGACACCAAGGAACTTGAAGCTCTCAACCTGTTCCACTACAGCCCCGTCGATGAGAATGGGGGCGTGCTCAGTCCTCTTTTTTTTCCTGTAGTCCACAATCATCTCCTTTGTCTTGGTCACGTTGAGGGAGAGGTTGTTGTCCTGGCACCACACGGCCAGGTCTCTGACCTCCTCCCTATAGGCTGTCTCATCGTTGTCGGTGATCAGGCCTACCACTGTTGTGTCGTCGGCAAACTTAATGATGGTGTTGGAGTCGTGCCTGGCCATGCAGTCATGGGTGAACAGGGAGTACAGGAGGGGACTGAGCATGCATCCCTGAGGGGCCCCCGTGTTTAGGATCAGTGTGGCAGATGTGTTGTTACCTACCCTTACCACTTGGGGGCGGCCTGTCAGGAAGTCCAGGATCCAGTTGCAGAGGGAGGTGTTTAGTCCCAGGATCCTTAGCTTAGTGATGAGCTTTGAGGGCACTATGGTGTTGAATGCTGAGCTGTAGTCAATGAATAGCATTCTCACGTAGGTGTTCCTCTTGTCCAGGTGGGAAAGGGCAGTGTGGAGTGCAATAGAGATTGCATCATCTGTGGATCTGTTGGGGCGGTATGCAAATTGGAGTGGGTCTAGGGTTTCTGGGATAATGCTGTTGATGTGAGCCATGACCAGCCTTTCAAAGCACTTCATGGCTACAGACGTCAGTGCTACGGGTCGGTAGTCATTTAGGCAGGTTATCTTAGAGTCTTTGGGCACGGGGACTATGGTGGTCTGCTTGAAACATGTTGGTATTACAGACTCAGTCAGGGACATGTTGAAAATGTCAGTGAAGACACTTGCCAGTTGGTCAGCACATGCTCGGAGTACACGTCCTGGTAATCCGTCTGGCCCTGCGGCCTTGTGAATGTTGATCTGCTTAAAAGTCTTACTCACATCGGCTACGGAGAGCGTGATCACATAGTCATCCGGAGCAGCTGGTGCTCTCATGCATGCTTCAGTGTTGCTTGCCTCGAAGCGAGCATAGAAGTGGTTTAGCTCGTCTGGAAGTCTTGTGTCACTGGGCAGCTCGCGGCTGTGCTTCCCTTTGTAGTCTGTAATAGTTTTCAAGCCCTGCCACATCCGACGAACGTCAGAGCCAGTGTAGTACGATTCAATCTTAGTCCTGTATTGACTGTTTGCCTGTTTGATGGTTCGTCGGAGGGCATAGCGGGATTTCTTATAAGCGTCCGGGTTAGAGTCCCGCTCCTTGAAAGCGGCAGCTCTACCCTTTAGCTCAGTGCGGATGTTTCCTGTAATCCATGGCTTCTGGTTGGGGTATGTACGTACGGTCACTGTGGGGACGACATCATCGATGCACTTATTGATGAAGCCAGTGACTGATGTGGTGTACTCCTCAATGCTATCTGAAGAATCCCGGAACATGTTCCAGTCTGTGCTAGCAAAACAGTCCTGTAGCTTAGCATCTGTGTCATCTGACCACTTTTTTATTAACCGAGTCACTGGTGCTTCCTGCTTTAGTTTTTGCTTATAAGCAGGAATCAGGAGGATAGAGTTATGGTCAGATTTGCCAAATGGAGGGCGAGGGAGAGCTTTGTATGCGTCTCTGTGTGTGGAGTAAAGGTGGTCTAGAGTTTTTTTTCCTCTGGTTGCACATTTAACATGCTGGTAGAAATTAGGTAGAACGGATTTAAGTTTCCCTGCATTAAAGTCCCCGGCCACTAGGAGCGCTGCATCTGGATGAGCGTTTTCCTGTTGATTTTATGGCCTTATACAGCTCATTCAGTGCAATCTTAATGCCAGCATTGGTTTGTGGTGGTAAATAGACAGCTATGAAAAATATAGATGAAAGCTCTCTTGGTAAATAGTGTGGTCTACAGCTTATCATAAGATACTCTACCTCAGGCGAGCTAAACCTTGAGACTTCCTTAGTATTTGATTTTGTGCACCAGCTGTTGTTTACAAATATACACAGACCGCCACCCCTTGTCTTACCGGAGTCAGCCGTTCTATCCTGCCGATGTAGCGTATAGCCCGCTAGCTGTATGTTATCCATGTCGTCGTTCAGCCACGACTCGGTGAAACATAAGATATCACAGTTTTTAATGTCCCGTTGGTAGGATAACCGTAATCTTAGGTCATCCAATTTGTTCTCCAATGATTGAAGATTGGCTAATAGGATTGATAGAAGAGGCAGTTTACTCGCTCGCCGTCGGATCCTTACAAGGCACCCCGACCTACGTCCACGATATCTCCGTCTCTTCCTCATGCGAATGACGGGGATTTGGGCCTTGTCGGGTGTCTGTAGGATATCCTTCGCGGCCGCCTCGTTGAAGAAAAAATCTTTGTCCAATACGAGGTGAGTAATCGCTGTCCTGATATCCAGAAGCTCTTTTTGGTTATAAGAGACGATGGCAGAAACATTATGTACAAAATAAATTACAAATAACGCGGAAAAACACACATAATAGTACAATTGGTTAGAGGGCTGTAAAACGGCAGCCATCTTCTCCGGCGCTGTTCTATCTGGTCGGGTTGTTACTATATACTGGTCCTCTGTCAGTCGGGTTGTTACTATATACTGGTCCTCTGTCAGTCGGGTTGTTACTATATACTGGTCCTCTGTCAGTCGGGTTGTGACTATATACTGGTCCTCTGGTTGTCACTACATGGCCACGCTAGAAAGAAGGGAAGCACAGTGCCCTTCTAAACACAGTTTCCACCACCAACCTAACCCTAAACTTAACCCCTAACATTAACCCCAAATCAAGAACAAATAGCTTATGTACTCTGACAACAATTTTCTTTGTCCTTTCTAGCATGGCCATCTAGTGACTACCCTGTCAGCCAGCTGTTACCTGATACCCCTGGCTTTCCTGTACTCAATGCTGCTTAGTATCCTCTGAATGCCCCAGCCAGCCAGCTACTGTATTCAGTCCCATTACATTCATGTTCTGCCCCAGGGATCAGGTCACAACTTAGATTCAGGACAGTGATTCACTGTGATGCTTAGTGTGTTTTAGTGTATTCTAACCGTTTCTCCCTCTTCTTTCTCATCTCTCTCTCTTTCTCTCAGACCATGGTTCAGGGAACAGCTCTCTGGACATTCTGCTGGCTCTGCTGCAAGCTGAGGGAGCCAAGATAGAAGAGGAGACTGAGGTGACACACAACAATACACTCACAACTACACCTACACTAGAATACACTCTCACAGACACACACACACATACCTATACAGACATGTACACACTCCTACACGCACAAGAATGCTTACTCTCTAGGGTATTTTGTGTTGGTGTGTGTATGCTTGTGTGAATATAACTCTGCTTTGCTGTCCCTGTGTAGAACATGGCAGACTCGTTCCTGGATGGAGAGCTGCCTCTGGACTGCTTTATCGACGACTACCAGCGGAGGCGCCATCTTGCTCACATGCGCCGTGTAAAGATCGACAAACTCAGAGAGCTGGTGCTGAAGGGTCTCACTAGACCCCAGCAGACCCCCACCCAGCCCAGCCGACCCCAGGACTTCCCCTCTACTCCCTCCCCCTACACCAATGGAGCCCTCTCCCCCCAATCTACACAAGCTGCCCCTCAGCACAGTGGCCTGTCCTACCCAGTCGCCCCCTATCCCGCCATGTCTTTCCCCAGCCTGACTCCTACAGGCTATCCCAGCAGCCCCTACATTCCCCAGCCCTACCCTCAAGTCCCCCAGCAACACCCCACCTCCCCCTCCCCATGCCTGCCCCCCCGAACTGGCTTCATCATGCAGTGAGGGGAGTGGGGGGGGGGGGGGGGGTCTAACACCATGGATGATGACCCTACCTACCTTTGACCTGTGGAACACTGGAGGGGGAGCGTTGACCCAACAATGAGTGTTGGTGACCTAACCAATGACCGCCCCTGTCAGTAACACACAGGGAAAACTCCTGAGAGGCTCCCTGCTCCCTCAGAGACTCAGTCCAGTAGCTACAGCCTGGACGGTACGTTAGGGGTTGGTTCTCTTTTAGGTTTTTATTCCAAGACTAGCTTTCTGATTCATCTTCTGAAGACATAGGAAAATCTAACTCTGTCTGACTGGTATATATGCTGTGTATCAGCTGTGGTAACTTGCAGTGTGGATGAGAGATATAGTTGTTTTTGTAAGCTAAAGGTTTTTAAATGTCCCCTCTCTGTGACTGAAGGTGGTGTCTTCCTGTGCGCACACATGCGAGTATGCGTGAAGTTGTGTAACTCCAAGGTCGGGGGGAGGTGGTGGTGTCATAACATAGTTAACGCTAAAGTTCATATTCTTCTAAAGGAAGGAGTCCGGTATCGTCATAAATATAGCTAGTCCATGAACAACTACTCAACAAATAGATTTCAATTCAATGTATTACAATGGCATATAAATGTATTGGAATCTACTATTAGGTGCTTTCCTATTCATTGGTGGAGGTTCTTTCCAGCAGGTAGGATGCAAGTCTAGGTGTAAGAAGTTCTTATGGGAACAGAAGGCTAGGAATATACTGTGCTATTTTATAAGGAAAAAAACATTTTGTGGTGGATTTGAATGACCTGCCAAAGATGTTCTCATCTTTCCTACTACCCACTTGGCGCTTTATTTTAGTGATTGTTTTGTATACCGGTATAAGAGGTAGTTCTACCCCACCTAACTGGAAGATGGATATGTAGATTAGATTAAATCTTATGGAAAGATAACCATGCATCCTAAATTCAGTCGAAGTTGTCATGTGGGGAAAAGAGATTTACAGCTGGCTGTACATCTACAGTGGGCTTTTCCCATTTGTGCTCACACAAGAGCTCACCTCAAGGAAAATGCACATGGGGGTTCAAAAATGAAATGGTGCTGGAGAAACATTTAAAATACGAACTACTTCAGTCGTCCCTGGTACTGTACATCTGATCTACACTCCATAGGAACGAACATTCATGTTGTAATGCTAGACTAACAGACTGGTTGACTTCCCCACTTTCCATCCGAATCAATAAATGTTTTATAACCAATACTAAGGTGTTCTATGCCTGATGTCCCAGTTGTCTGTGTTTGTTGCCATCAACTGGACACAGTTGGTAGTTGAACTATTCTATACAGATATAGTTGAATCACTTTGCTAAAAAAAGAAGGTATAAAAAAGATACTGCCGTATATTTTCCTGCTTTACATTTTTTGGAAAACCATTACGTCATGCAGGTAAAAATCCACAGGAGAATGGACCAAAACACATAACTTTTATTAAAATTGCCAATTAACTGTAAAACATCTGTTAAATCAGTAGGTCAGTGTTCAGTACTCTTCTCCTTCCTCAGCCTCCCCTTCCACTGAATCTACTCCCACCTCTTCGTAGTCTTTCTCCAGGGCAGCCAGATCCTCTCTGGCCTCCGAGAACTCCCCCTCCTCCATACCCTCTCCCACATACCAGTGCACAAAGGCACGCTTGGCGTACATCAAGTCAAACTTGTGGTCGAGCCGAGCCCAGGCCTCAGCGATGGCCGTGGTGTTGCTCAACATGCACACGGCTCTCTGGACCTTGGCCAGATCTCCACCTGGCACCACTGTGGGTGGCTGGTAGTTGATGCCAACCTGCAGGGCACAAACAAAAAGTCTTAAAACCTGACTAACCAATAATTATCATGCCAAGTGCCTTAAATGTTTAGGAGCATAGATCAGTGTGAATGAATGAATTACTTGTTTACCTTGAAGCCGGTGGGGCACCAGTCAACAAACTGGATGGTGCGTTTGGTCTTGATGGTGGCAATGGCAGCGTTGATGTCCTTGGGCACCACATCCCCACGGTACAGCATGCAGCAGGCCATGTACTTCCCGTGGCGAGGGTCACACTTCACCATCTGGTTGGCGGGCTCGAAGCAGGCATTGGTGATCTCTGCCACAGAGAGCATTTCATGGTAGGCCTTCTCAGCAGAAATGACAGGTGCGTAGGTGACCAGGGGGAAGTGGATACGGGGGTAGGGCACCAGGTTGGTCTGGAACTCTGTCAGGTCCACGTTGAGGGCTCCATCGAAACGAAGCGAGGCGGTGATGGAGGAGACAATCTGGCCAATGAGCCTGTTGAGGTTGGTGTAGGTGGGGCGCTCGATGTCCAGGTTACGACGGCAGATGTCGTAGATGGCCTCATTGTCGACCATGAAGGCACAGTCGGAGTGCTCCAGGGTGGTGTGGGTGGTCAGGATAGAGTTGTAGGGCTCCACCACTGCTGTGGACACCTGAACACATACACAAGAGGTAGAACAGTCATCATTAGGTGTCACATAATGAAAATGTAGATATCAAACAAGTATTGACTACAGGGATATAAAGTACAGTTCAAGTTTTGCTGATGTGGAAATCTACCAAATAAGCATGTGAGCAACTAAACCTTAGCAATACCTGAGGGGCAGGGTAAATGGCAAACTCCAGTTTGGACTTCTTGCCGTAGTCCACAGACAGTCTCTCCATGAGCAGCGAAGCAAAACCTGAGCCAGTTCCACCACCAAAACTGTGAAAGATCAGGAAGCCCTGAAGCCCAGTGCACTGGTCTGACTGGGGTGAGATAGAACACGGGTTAGGCACAAGTGGTTTTTACTGACTGATCTTTGACTCAAAAGAACAAATCTTTCCAGAGCACGATGACCCTACCTGCGAACAATGAACTGAAAACTCAAAATAGTCATGATTCTACAAGCCTTTCGTTCACCATAAGGGGCTTACTAGAGCTGTAATTTGTGACAGACTTGTAAAATCGTGCTTTAAACAATGTACATTTGTTAATTGCTAGGCATGCAAATAAGATTTTTTCTTAGTACATTTGAAACGAGGTCTAGTTGTGGCCACAACTGGACTAGCTTGTGAACTACTCTTGGCGGAATGCATTGCTTAACTGCCTTGAGGGTGATAAGCACAATATCGTTTGAGAACTGCAGCACTCCAAATGATTCATTCTCGAGTTTGTTGAGCAGAGGCTGTGTATATTTTGTGTGGCCCCGTGTAGCTCAGTTGGTAGAGCATGGCGCTTGCAACGCCAGGGTTGTGGGTTTGATTCCCATGGGGGGCCAGTATGAAAATGTCTGCACTTACTAACTATAAGTCGCTCTGGATAAGAGCGTCTGCTAAAATACTTTTTAAAAACGTAATAAAAAAAACAACATATTTTGGTTCTACAAAGCTGTGTCCAACAGTGGAGGCTGCCGAGGGGAGGATTGCTCATAATGGCTGGAACGGTGCGAATGGAATGGCATCAAGCACATGGAAAGCATGTGTGTTTGATACCATTCCACTGATTCCACTCCAGCCATTACCACGAGCATGTCCTCCCAAATTAAGGTGCCACCAACCTCCTGTGGTGTCCATCATAACATTCAATAATAAATGAATTGCATCTATTCTTTCACCATGCGATCAATTATCAGTTCTAATCTAAACATATTTTTATTCTCTATGCTGATTGCAGCATGATCTATTTGGTCTGAGTGCATATAGGTTGGAGTCACTGGAGGTGTGTGTATTAATCCTGCTGTAGAATTCATTGCAACCAGCAGGTCAAACGAAGATATAAAATGAATGAGTCACTCAGAAAAACGATTAATTACTCTTAAATCAGTAAAAACAGTTGTTCAAAAACAACAAATCGATTGCGAACTGCACATCACTATTGGGGACAGATTGGCCTCACAGGCTTACAACCATGTACAACTAGTTTGCTAGTAAAGTTACATAACTGAGAGTTGGAAGTACATGACTTCAGGCTATCAATACAAATGCTAGCTAACGTTACTCACCAGTTTGCGAACTCTGTCCAGAACCAGATCCACGATCTCCTTGCCAATGGTGTAGTGGCCTCGAGCATAGTTGTTGGCGGCATCCTCCTTACCGGTGATGAGCTGCTCAGGGTGGAACAGTTGACGGTATGTCCCGGTGCGGACCTCATCTATGAAAAATCACAACTCTGGTCAGGGAGGATTTTTTATTACAGCATATGGTAACCATATTTTAGATAACTTTCGTCCTTACCAACTACAGTTGGTTCGAGATCCACAAAAACTGCACGAGGGACATGTTTTCCCGCTCCTGTCTCGCTGAAGAAGGTGTTGAAGGAGTCATCCCCTCCGCCTATGGTTTTGTCACTGGGCATCTGCCCATCAGGCTGGATCCCATGCTCCAAGCAGTACAGCTCCCAGCACGCATTACCGATCTGCACACCAGCCTGACCAACGTGGATAGAGATGCACTCACGCTGTGGAAAAATACAATTTGACTAAATTAGCTTGCTAGCTCTCAAAATAAATGTGTCAAAGCTGACAGATTTATTTTCATGTCGTTAGCTACTTATTAGCTAAATCATTTTTATGTTGAATGGTTAGCAACGAGTTAGCCAACTTAATGTTAAGTTAACATTAGCTAAATTAGCTAGCTAGCTAACATTAGATAAAGTTGACGAAAATTGGTTTGTTCGTTGTGCTATAGCCACCACTCATCTTGACAGAAAACTTACCATAATGATTAAAGTAAGACCTGTAGTTAAGGTTAAAAAAGTTTTTTTCGACAGTTGGCTAGTTTGCTAATAAACGTCTGCCATGGCACTGCAACAGCTAACTGGCTAACATTTTGAAAAACATCGCTGACTGAACATAATATAGGCCTCTGAATGAGCCCGCCTTTGTTTCAACCCAATTGTCTGTAATTCTAACAAATTCTATGTCAATCAATCTTTTCCCTTTTGCCATTGGACTATGGTATAAAGTGTAAAAAATCAACCGTTATTGGCTTTGTTTGGACCAATGCTACATTTTTCAAAGGACAGCATTGGCTTTTTCTGACAGCAGATGGCTGAAAAGGTCAAGTGAACGCATTCCTTCTGCTATATACTACTAGTGTAGCAGATCATATTGGACTTATTGATTATTTGTGTGGCGTGATTGTGATTCAGCTCCAAAAAAAAACCTACATCTTATTTATAACAAAAAACTCACTGGTAAACTTGTAACTGACAAGAACTGGAAACAGCCAAACCTAGCTATTATTTTAGTCCTGCAGCATGCTTTATCTTCTATCCAGCCCAAAGTAATCTGTACTTTAGTACTTTGTATAGGCTGACCAATAATGATGCTGGACAAAGTGCTTAAGCAGCCTAGTGGTTAGAGTGTTGGGCCAGTATCCAAAAGGTTGTTGGTTTGACTAACCGAGCTGACAAGGTGAACAATCTATCGCTTTAACCCTAGTTTGCTCTACTATGGCTAACTCTGTAGAACAGCACATCTGATATATGTGAAAATAAAACAACTGAATCTTTCTGATGTGTGTGCTGTCCTTGAGCCCTTGTTCTTCCACTCAACTGTATGGAAATACAATATATTTTCAAGCATAATTTGGAGGAGGAATGGGGGTTGGCGAGAACACCCCACAGACGGCTCAAATGTGTTGGGCATTACCATTCAATAGGGTTCAATCTGGTTTGTAGAACAGTTCTTCTATTAAGAAGAGTTAGAAAAACAGGGTCACTCCACAATGATACAATACAAAATACAGGTTGTTTTTTAAACGATTGTGGACCACTGTGCTGCTGCTCATGGCATCATCATTTAGCTGGGTCTACCTTTAATGACCTGCTGACCAGCTTACCCAGTGTTTCTTTATCCTTGCCATTGTTTTTCACATTTTCTGTCAGAGACATATGTTCAATTCTCATGCATTTAGTTCAATAAGTAAGTAGTGCATAAAGAAGGGGACTGAGCCTCATACCGTACTTTACTAGACTACATTTATGAACAGTTTAATTTCAGAATAAGGGGTGCTGTTCTTCTGGGGGGTTCCGTGTTGCTGTTTTGGCTGTCTGGGCCTGGGGGCATGGGCTCGGGGAGAGAGTGGAGGGGTCAGAGAGAATGACAAGAATGAGAGAGTAAGGTTAGAGACAGCTAAAGGACTGAAGCTGCAGAGATGATCCAGAAAGAGACGAATCGCCAGACCACCACCAACCCCCCTGACATCTGGGCTGAGCTGAGAGTGCTGACAGACATGGTGGTGGCACTGAGGAATATGGAGGCCAGACTGGGGGACGGTGAGGGGGAGGTGAAAAAGCAGAAAAACAAGGTGATTGTACTAACAATGGATCTGGGTTATCACCAAGAATGAACTGCATTTCCTAAAAGACAAAGTTAGAAAGCTGGAAATAGAGAATGCAGGTAAGGACAAGAGAGCAAATACAGTGCCTTCAGAAAGTATTCACACCCCTTGACTTTTTCCACATTTTATTGTGTTACAGCCTGATTTAAAAATTGATTAAATTGAGATTGACAGACAATGTTTTTGTGTGTGTTTTTTTAACAGATTAATGAAAAATGAAAAGCTGAAATGTAAATAAATATTCAACCCCTTTGTTATGGCAAGCCTAAATACGTTTAGGAGTAAAAATGTGCTTAACAAGTCACATAATAAGTTACATGGACTTACTTTGTGCAATAATAGTGTTTAACATGATTGTTGAATGACTACCTCATCTCTGTACCCCACACATACAATTATCTGTAAGGTCCTTCAGTCGAGCAGTACATTTCAAACACAGATTCAACCACAAAGACCAGGGAGGTTTTCCAATGCCTCACAAAGAAGGGCACTTATTGATAGATGACATTGAATATCCCTTTGAGCATGGTGAGGTGATTAATTACACTTTGGATGGTGTATCAATACACCCAGTCACTACAAAGATACAGGCGTCCTTCCTAACTCAGTTGCCGGAGAGGAAGGAAACCACACAGGGATTTCACCTTGAGGCCAATGGTGACTTTAAAACAGTTACAGAGTTTAATGGCTGTGATAGGAGATAACTGAGGCTAGATCAACAACATTGTAGTCACTCCACAATACTAACCTAATTGGCATGTGGTCTGTCAAGATATTGACTTTAATTTGTTTGGCTTCAAAATATAGTGTGGTGAAGGTTGATTAAAAATATATATTACAATCAGTAAATTCACTCCCTTGGGTTACAGACAGACCAAAGATGGCCTTCTGCTGTTCTGACTCATGCATATGTTGGACCCTTCAATACTGAAACCCCACTGGTCTACAGCAAAGTCATCACCAACATTGGCCAACCTAGACACTACAGGTAATGACCTGACCACACTAATCTACACACACTGAATCCAGCTACAGTAAACATTACTCACAGTGTTTTTGAGAGATGGACTGTGATTATCTCGGATTGCTTCTCCTTTGATGCAAGTATCTTCACAGCACATGTGAGAGTAGTCTACTACTTCAAATTCACTGCCAGGGATTACAGATCTCCACAATGGATGGGTGTTTACCTATACCTCAATGGCCAGAGACTTATGTGGAATAGGGAACACAACAATGGTAGTGAAAGTGATTTGTACAAATCTAATGCATTGTCTCTAGCGCTGGAGGAAGGTGATGTGGTCTACATGCTTCTCTGTGTGTTGTTTACAATAAAATAACAATAACGAGGCTATATACAAGGCGTACCGGCACTGAGTCAATGTGCAGGGGTACAATGTAGTTGAGGTCATAAGTACATGTAGGTAGGGGTAAAAGTGACTAGGAAATCAGGATAGACAATAAACAGACTAGCAGCAGCGTATGTGAAGTGTGTGAACCGGAGTGAAAGTTTGTCTATGTGCGAGTGTGTGGCGTCAATATGCATGTGTGTGTGTGTTTTGTGTATGAGCGTATGTAATGTGTGTGTTGGGAGTGTCAGTGTATGGCTTGGGGGTAGAAGCTGTTCAGGAGCCTTTTGTCCCAGACTTGGCGCTCCGTTACAGTTGGCCGTGCGGTAGCAGAGAGAACAGTCTATGACTTGGGGGGCTGGAGTCTTTGACAATTTTAAGGGCCTTCCTCTGACACCTCCTGGTATAGAGGTCCTGGATGGCAGGGAGCTCGGCCCCAGTGATGTACTGGGCCGTACACACGCTACCCTCTGTAGCACCTTACGGTCGTATGCCAAGCAGATGTCATACAAAGCAGTGATGCAGCCAGTCAAGATGCTCTCAATGGTGCAGCTGTATAACTTTTTGAGGATCTGAGGGCCCATGTCGGGGCTCCCGAGTGGCGCAGCGGTCTAAGGCACTGCATCTCAGTGCTAGAGGTGTCACTACAGACCCTGGTTTGATTCCAGACTGTATCACAATTCGGCCGTGATTGGGAGTCCAATTGGCCCAGCATCGTCCGGGTTTGGCCGGGGTAGGCCGTCATTGTAAATAAGAATTTGTTCTTAACTGACTTGCCTAGTTAAATAAAGGTAAAAAAAGAAAAGTCAAATCTTGTAATTATCCGCAATCAGAAAAATAGTTATTTTCTGGTGCCAGCAAGCATCTTTCTCATGTCAGTCAGTCACAGAGTTTCTAAACCATACTGTACTGTCTTTGAGGCAGTTACGTGCGTGGTCTAAATAGCTCAACTGGCTAGTTTGCCTGTCTGTAGAGAGAAGGGCGGGCTGTACCGTTGATCCTGCTGCTCGGATTGGATAGAGTGAAGCTGTATTTCTCCATCCACTCGCTTCATATAATTTCATCCAATCACTTTTCCTTGCATGTTTTCGGCCTGATCATTTAGATTGCTGCTGCCTGCTACTATAAATCACATGGCGAGGATGTTTGCTATCACGCTATCAATGTGCATAATTACGAGTATGGCCATGTCAGCACAACCCAAGAAATGTGTATGTATGAGAAAGGCAAACAGCAGTAAGAGCTTCAGTTGGTCTATGGGGACATCTTGTGGTTAAGTATGAATGACATTCTTTTGCTGTAGGTAGGTACAGCATACCTATTAGCTATAATAGTGAAAACGCTTCTTTCCTGGTTTAAGGTAATGATAATCTAACAGTTGGATAAAAGCAAATCATGTCATAGTGATTACTCAAAGGCAGGATGCATTTCAGGCATACTAACAACGGCAGCCATAAGTCCCTCTTCCAACAGTTCTAGTGCTGGTACCCACCACAATACCTACTGGAAACTGAAGCACTCCAAGCAAGAATCATGCAGTAAATTTACCATGCTTCTCCATAATTTAACAGATTGTACAAGTGGTAGTTCTGCTAAATGATGTAAATGTAGTTCTTTAATGTTGCTTTACCATAAGACAAACAAGAAAACGGTACCAATTACCTCACTACCTAATCGTTTCACCAGATAAAGATATACAGTGTATTCTGAAATTATTCAGGCCCCTTGACTTTTTCAAAAAAAAATTATGTTACAGCCTTATTCTAAAATTGATTAAATTGTTTTTTCCCCCTCATCAATCTACACACAATACCCCATAATGACAAAGCAAAAGCAGGTTTTCAGATTTTTTTGCAAAAAAACTGAAATATCACATTTACATAAGTATTCAGACCCTTTACTCAGTACTTTGTTGAAGCACCTTTGGCAATGATGACAGCCTTGAGTCTTCTTGGGTATGACGCTACAAGCTTGGCACACCTGTATTTGGGGAGTTTCTCCCACTCTTCTCTGCAGATCCTCTCAAGCTTTGTCAGGTTGGATGGGGAGCTTCGCTGCACAGAAATGATTGATCGGGTTCAAGTCTGGGCTCTGGCTGGGCCATTCAAGGACATTCAGAGACTTGTCCCAAAGCCACTCCTGCGTTGTCTTGGCTGTGTGCTTAGGGTCGTTGTCCTGTTGGAAGGGGACCCTTCGCCCCAGTCTGAGGTCCTGAGCGCTCTGCAGCAGGTTTTCATCAAGGATCTCTCTGTACTTTGTGCCGTTCATCTTTCCCTCGATCCAGATTGTCGCCCAGTCCCTGCCACCACCATGCTTCACTGTATGGATGGTGGCAGGTTTCCTCCAGACGTGACGCTTGGCATTCAGGCCAAAGAGTCCAATCTTGGTTTCATCAGACCAAAGAATCTTGTTTCTCATGGTCTGAGAGTCCTTTAGGTGCCTTTTAGCAAACTCCAAGCGGGCTGTCATGTGCCTTTTACTGAGGAGTGGCTTCCGTCTGGCCACTCTACCATAAAGGCCTGATTGGTGGAGTGCTGCAGAGATGGTTGTCCTTCTGGAAGGTTCTCCCATCTCTTCACCTTTGGTGACCATCGGGTTCTTGATCACCTCCCTGACCAAGGCCCTTCTCCCCTGATTGCTCAGTTTGGCCGAGCGGACAGCTCTAGGAAGAGTCTTGGTGGTTCCAAACTTCTTCCATTTAAGAATGATGGAGGCCACTGTGTTCTTGGGGTCCTTCAATTCTGCAGAAATGTTTTGGTACCCTTCCCCAGATCTGTGCCTCGACACAATCCTGTCTCTGAGCTCTACGGACAATTTCTTCGACCTCATGGCTTGGTTTTTGCTCTGACATGCACTGTCAACTGTGGGACCTTATATAGACAGGTGGGTGCCTTTCCAAATAATGTCCAATCAATTGAATTTACCACAGGTGGACTCCAATCAAGTTGTAGAAACATCTCAAGGATGATCAATGGAAACAGGATGCACCTGAGTTCAATTTCGAGTCTTATAGTGAAGGGTCTGAATACTTACGTAAATAAGGTATTTCTGTTTTTATGTTTAATAAATTGGCAAACATTTCTAAAAACCAGTTCTCGCGTCATCATTATGGGGTAGTGTATAGATTGATGAGGAAAAACATTTATTTAATCAATTTTAGAATAGGGCTGTAACCTAGCAAAATGTGGAAAAGGTCAAGGGGTCTGAATACTTTCCGAATTCACGGTATTAATATATTGCAATGGTCATCCACTGAGAGCATCTTGACTGCCTGCATCATCACTTATGACAACTGCTTGGCATTATGACCATCCCATCGATTTCAATGTATTACTTTTAATATCTGCAAATAGCAAATAAAGCACTTGAACATCTATATACTACACATCATGAAGTACACTAAATTACCAAAAGTATGTGGACACCTGCTCGTTGAACATCTCATTACAAAATCATGGCCATTAATATGGAGTTGGTCCCCCCTTTGCTTCTAGAGCAGCCTCCACTCTTCTGGGAAGGAATTTCACTAGATGTTGGAACATTGCTGCGGGGACTTGCTTCCATTCAGCCACAAGAGCATTAGTGAGGTTGAGCCATGATGTTGGGCGATTAGGCCTGGCTCGCAGCCAGCGTTCCAAATTATCCCAAAGGTGTTCGATGGGGTTGAGGTCAGGGCTCTGTGTAGGCCAATCAAGTTCTTCTACACCGATCTCGACAAACCATTTCTGTATGGACCTCGCTTTGTGCACGGGGGCATTGTCATGCTGAAAACAGGAAAGGGCCTTCCCCAAACCGTTGGAACCATGTCTAAAAAGTTATACTTTTGAATCATCTGTCCATAGAACATTCTTCCAAGAGTCTTGATGATCATCCAGGTGCTTTTTGGCAAACCTAAGTCAACTTTTTGGACAAGATGGGTCCCATTATGCCTGGCGAAAACCAAACACTGCATTCCACAGTAAGAACATCATACCAAAGGTCAAGCATGGTGGTGTGATGGTTTGGGGATGCTTTGCTGCCTCAGGACCTGGACGGCTTGCCTTAATAGAAGGAACCATGAATTCTGCTCTGTATCAGAGAATTCTACAGGAGAATGTCAGACCATCAGTCTGAGAGCTGAAGCGCAGCTGGGTCATGCAGCAAGACAATGATCCAAAACACACAATCAAGTCTACATGAAAATTCCTTAAAAGCAACAAATTGAAAGTTTTGGAATGGCCTAGTCAAAGTCCAGACCTAATCCCAATTGAGATGTGGCAGGACTTGAAACGAGCAGTTCATGCTTGAAAACCCACACGTCAGAGTTTAAGCAGTTCTGCATGGAAGAGTGGGCCAAAATTCCTCCACAGCGACGTGAGACTGAACAAATACAGGAAGCATTTGGTTGGAGTCATTGCAGCTAGTGGCACAACCAGTTATTGAGTGTAAGGTGGCAATTACTTTTTCACACAGGGGAATTGGGTGTTGCATAACTTTGTTTATGAAATATGTAAGTGTGTTATTTGTTCATTTATGTTCCCTTTATGTAATATTAGGTTTTGGTTGAAGATCTGATAACATTCAGTACCACAAATATGCAAAAGTAGAGAAAATTAGAAAGGGGCCAAAATACTTTTTCATAGCACTGTAAATTGTTGGTCCCATGTTTCATGAGCCAAAATAAAAGATCCCAGAAATTGTCCACATGCAGAAATCTTTTCATTTTGGGCACAAATTTGTTTACATCCCTGTTAGTGAGCATTTTTCCTTTGCCAAGATAATCAAGAAGCACAAGGTATTTCAATTAGGTTTAACATACCATAGAACTAGAACTGCCTCTGAGGCATTAGTACTTCAAATTAGAAACTGGCAATACCAGTTAAAGCCATTACAACCAGGTGCTATTCAAATATGTAAATATCTTACTCCAAAAGACAACCAGACAATGTCAGGAATGCTTGAACTTTATTGAAATTCAAAAAAGAGCTGGGGATTAGAGATTAGGGTGGGAGGGGAAGTCAGAGGTGGGATTGGAGTGGAGGTCAAGGGGTGAGGTTGGAGGTTAGGAGGGAATTAGGGATGGAGGGAAATTGGGGTTAAGATGAGACATCGTTAAGAGCAGAGGAGAAGTTAACTAGTTGCCTCCACGGAGACGCAGGACAAGGTGAAGGGTGGACTCCTTCTGGATGTTGTAGTCGGAGAGGGTACGGCCATCTTCCAGCTGCTTGCCGGCGAAGATCAGACGCTGCTGGTCTGGGGGGATGCCCTCCTTGTCCTGGATCTTGGCCTTGACGTTCTCGATGGTGTCACTGGGCTCAACCTCTAGGGTGATGGTCTTACCAGTCAGCGTCTTCACAAAGATCTGCATGCCTCCCCTCAGACGGAGCACAAGATGGAGGGTGGACTCCTTCTGGATGTTGTAGTCGGAGAGGGTGCGGCCATCTTCCAGCTGCTTGCCGGCGAAGATCAGACGCTGCTGGTCTGGGGGGATGCCCTCCTTGTCCTGGATCTTGGCCTTGACGTTCTCGATGGTGTCACTGGGCTCAACCTCTAGGGTGATGGTCTTACCAGTCAGCGTCTTCACAAAGATCTGCATGCCTCCCCTCAGACGGAGCACAAGATGGAGGGTGGACTCCTTCTGGATGTTGTAGTCGGAGAGGGTGCGGCCATCTTCCAGCTGCTTGCCGGCGAAGATCAGACGCTGCTGGTCTGGGGGGATGCCCTCCTTGTCCTGGATCTTGGCCTTGACGTTCTCGATGGTGTCACTGGGCTCAACCTCAAGGGTGATGGTTTTACCAGTCAGGGTCTTCACAAAGATCTGCATGCCTCCCCTCAGACGGAGCACAAGATGGAGGGTGGACTCCTTCTGGATGTTGTAGTCGGAGAGGGTGCGGCCATCTTCCAGCTGCTTGCCGGCGAAGATCAGACGCTGCTGGTCTGGGGGGATTCCCTCCTTGTCCTGGATCTTGGCCTTGACGTTCTCGATGGTGTCACTGGGCTCAACCTCTAGGGTGATGGTCTTGCCGGTAAGGGTCTTCACAAAGATCTGCATCTTGACACTGGGGAAGAGAAAAATTGTTAAGACTAAAACTGATCACATAAGCCTAAAACCAATATGTCTAATAAACAATGTATTAAACCAGCTATACATACAGGTATCAAACTAGTATTCATAACAATTCCGAAATGCAGTGGGTTAACTTCTAAATAGGGTAGCGCAAAGCTCTTCCCATTGGAGGTAGAACTCAGCTGACTATTACATCAGTAGGCTCCAGGTGCCACCATTTTAGAACAAGCTCCATTATCTTGTTCGCAAGCTGTTGACTAGCGGCTGTCATTTTTTCGTCGAATTGTCATAAAAACCTCAGTCGAGTCCTGAAGTAATAACTAGCTAACTGACCATTTAGAAAATATATAGTGCAGTCATTTCATTTGCAGCCAAAACGCAATATTTTTCGCTAATTAACTTCGCCTAAGCCCATTTTACATCAAAATAAGACTTACTGCCCGTTTAACCAGGTCAAGGATGTTAGCTGGGTTTAGGTCTCGAGCGCGGTGTTTTACACTGTTAGCTAGCCAACCATTCCCTCCACCTGAGCTGCTAACGTACGCTAGCTAGATAAATAGCTAGCTTGATGCAAAGGGTTACCCTTAAATGTTCCTATTGTTGAGCGCCTTGTTTTAGCTGGTTAGTTAGCTAGCCAACACCATAACTTTATTTTAGTCAATAAACTACCGTAGCTAGCTAACGTTACCATAAAGTTGCTAGTCTGACGTCGACGTCTATTCGTACCTCCTTAATAAGACTGGAAAGGCAATTACCTTATAATGAATATTACGCTAAACTAAGTTCCTTTGTGAAAAAAAGTTGTCTTTCGTGCTCATTTTGGATAACAACCTACTTACAAGCAAATTTTCAACGCCGATGTTCTTAAATCTCCAGTCTTCTGTAAACGAGTCTTATCACAAACAAAGGGCTGTGGTATTTATACGTCGCCGGTTACGTATCCCTTCGCCATTACACCAAATGGAACTATAAACTGCGGATTTTGATAAAAGAACCTTAACCATATGGATTTTGTCCATAAAAGTGACTAACTCCACGACATATATGAAATTGAAGATGTTTTATATTCATGTTTCATTTTTAAGAAATGGTGTAAGAATGGTCATATAAAAGAGGTCGTCCATTGGCGGAGGTAGAAATGTGCAAAATAGTGAGTCGTGGTTCTCTAGCAACGCGCTGCGCAATCAACGCGAATCCAGTCACAGATGGCGCAGTATTAACCTTGCCAACTAGTAAAGTCGGTTTGTGTTTTAGATAGTTAATAACTTATGTCAGTAACAGTGACGTAGCCAGAAATTCGTTTGTGGGTGGGCATGCAACAATTTGGGTGCATATAGCCATAGAAGCACAGTGACATATGCCTCAATGCAGTCATGTTAGTATGAAAATGTATGCACTCACTAACTGTAAATTGCTCTGGATAAGAGCGTCTGCTAAATGACTAAAATGTAAAATGTTATTGGGGGTCTTTCAGTTAGTTATTTTTGGCAACCCGTCCCTTGAGAGTGAATGTCATTCCAGTTTATCTGTTCTGTTATATTTCTTCAAATCTGACCAACCCAATGCACGTCTTGCTATGAATTCTATCTGATGGTGTTTGCATGTTTAGGTAAAAAGACAAATACTGTTCCGTTTGGAACACTGACAAGTAACAAGCATTTTTTTTTACCCAGGCCCACAGGTGCCTCAGTAAAACCAACATCTTTACTTTTTGAGTAAGCACAGTTTTGCTACATTTTTAAGCAGCAGTGTAGTTAGTGTAGGAGATCAACCAGGGAAGAGTTTTTGAATCAAAACATACAGTATATGCAATGAAGAATGTAACCTGGATTGGACAGTTTATTTTAGGCCATAACATTGATTTAATAGAAACACAAATTATTTACAGCATGGATCAACATTTTCATTCTACACAAACAGGCACAGCCATTCCCCGCTCCCACCCCTCTTATAAAGATTCCTTATCCTAACATCAACCATCCTATATCTAGCTAGTCTCTTGTTGCCATCAGGCCCCCAGTGTCCGGTCTGGAGAGTGAAGTCACAAGCTCTGCTGGTCGGTTACTGCGTAGCAATCTAGCGGTGCCAAAAGCCCTGGTATGCCCTAGAAAGCCTATGTAAATTACGATCACCAAAACGTCCCAAATCTTTTTTTAGACGCTAGTTTTGGCCTCTAAAATTAGTTTATTATGATGAAGTTCGATCCCCACTATGAATTATTTTAAAGTTCACTACAAATCAACATATTTAATGAAATAGTGATCCATTCTGACTAATACATTTGTTGTCACACAGGACCACGTGCTGACACATATCAATCACGGGCTAGCAGGCTACGAGGAGGATTGCGCCCTCTTGCCATAGACATTAAGAAAATATGAAAACGATTACATCGACCGTGATCCTTTGCTAGTTACGTCCACGTTCACCATGATCCTTAGCAATCTTTTGGTGCCATTCAGCCCCATTCAGCTATATGGCACGCTTCAAATTCAAATACTTCCGGCTTCATGTGCCATCGAGAGATTTCCGTAGGAATACGTGGATGAAGTCAGCACTATCACTATCTACTGGTTTTAATGTCACACCTCCCTTGGAGGTCTGGAGAATTTTGTATTGCAAAAACAGTTTGAATTGTCAGCTGATTTTGATTGGATGTTACATTTCAAGAACCCTCCCCCCAAACGCCGGTAGAAGGGGTGCTGTGTGTTATGTGCCTCACTGTTCCATCCAGTTAGTTGTTGCTTATTTTAGTAAGTGCTAGTTTTCAAGTTATCAAGTGTGGCCGACAGTCTGCAAATTGTATTTAAATGGTAAAGTCAAACGTCACAACTAGAGCCCTGCATGGACATGAATTTAACCTTTTTTGTTGTTGTATTTTACCACCTGTTTCTCCCCAATTTCAATCTTTTCTCATCACTGCAACTCCCCAACAGGCTAGTGAGAGGCGAAGGTTGAGTCATGCATCCTCCGAAACATGACCCGCCAAACTGCGCTTCTTAACACCCGCCCGCTTAACCCGGAAGCCAGCCGCACCAATGTGTCGGAGGAAACACCATTCAACTGATGACTGAGGTCAGCCTGCAGGCACCCGGCCCACCACAAGGAGTTGATAGAGCGCGAAGAACCAAGTAAATCTCTACAATACCTTCTAAACCGCTCTGGTGACAGTCTGATCTTTTTAAAACATGGTTGATCCATGGATTATCAGTATGATCGAAGTCGCCCCAAAAAAAGACGCAACTGTCTTTACAAGCCAGAATGTTGACTAAAATTATATTTACACTTACTTTACCAGTTGTACATGCTGTTGGTCCTTTTGGCGGTAGGAGGTGGAGATAGGGTATCCACAGGAAAGGGTTGTTTAGCCAACTTTTTGCGGTGCTTGTAGGTTCTGTCACTTGTATTTTCAATCTCTTCACGCATTGCACGTGATGCACAATGTGTCAACAATAGCCGAATGTAACCGAACATAGTCGACTGAAGTGTGCATCCAATCAGCTGTGGTTTGGTTAGGCTCGGTTTCCTCGCAATCAGCTGTGGTTTGGTTAGGCTCAGCCATATTGTGCAAGTGTTTGTCACCTGCGAATTATATCAGTATTGAAAATGTAATCCGGAAATACCAACCATATACAGACCAGCGTACTGAAAGTTGGGCTAATAACATTTGTGGATATTTTGTCTCAGATTACCTCCTATATAAGGACAAAATCAGCGGACAACAGGTAAAGTAAATTTAAAAATAAGTTTATTCAACATTCTGACTTGTAATGGGACTGTTCAGGAATGCTGAGCCTACATGTTAGAGATGAGTGTGTAAGTGTTTTCATTCTCGGATTCCAAAAGAGCAAATTTTTTCCCTTGTCTCCGTTCATCCATATGGCTGCTGGCTGCACTTTGATACCACCAAAAATATAGTGAAGATTGTCCATTATTTTGTTTTTGTAAGGACCCCAAAAAACGGAGGCAGTGAGAGAACCTATTCAAGTAAGTAAATACATTTTTTAAATGTAAAAAAACAATGTAATATACTTTTCTCCATTGCACATCACTTTTTCAGATCAATGAGGTCTAGAGAACATGAATGGTAATGCCCTGTGACTGTGCTTGATGCTTAGCTACCAGCCTTTTGGTTGATGCTGTTGTCTTCCCTGAGAGGATAATCAGGGGTTATATGTCAGGGGTGACCATTGTTCCAGGCGCTGACCCTGTCACCTCTCTGTCTGTGAACCTTTCATGGACGTCTAAAGAAGGATGTAGACAGAACCAACACTGATCAGTTCTATACTAAAAACAGTCAATCAGCAGTCGCCTAGACATTGAGGATAGGTGGCTTTTCTGTTAGACTCACCAGGGGCCGTCCTTTCAGATGTATGCCTGCTACAGGAGTTTTAAAGTCTCCCCTCAAAACCTATAGAGAGAGGACATAACGTTTACATCAGCAAAACCTGTGTGTGTGTGTGTGTGTGTGTGTGTGTGTGTGTGTCCGTACCCTTTGTGTGTTGTTGAGGACCTGTGGGTCAGGCTGTCCGTAGTTCGGTGGGTTTGCTCTGGGGTCGTAGCCTAGTCTCCCTAGCATGGGGGCGATAGCGTCCATGTCTGCCATTACGTCTGGGGGGATGTGACCTACCCACCGAGTCAGAGCCTCTAAGTTCACTGGCCTCATCACCTGGTCTGTGGACCGTTCCGTTCTGTGACACAAACACACACACACACAAACACACACACACACATTAATAAACACACACCAAAACAGCAAGACTCCTCTGAGTCTTTGTGATGTAGCATGGCCTTGTCACCTTCTATGACATACACTCATACACACTTTGACAGTGAGACTCCTCCAGGTCTTCCTATAGCCTCTTCGTGGTGCAGAACCCCCTCGTGCCATGGCAGACCCAGGAACTTTAGCACTGTCTGCAGGGTGGAGCGAGGGTGGAGCACCAGCCTCTCATAACTCACAGCCAGGCACCTCTTTCTGCCCACCTACACACACACACACACACACACACAAACACACAGAGGCACACACACACACATGGTTGGTCATCACTTTCCACCTAAACACACACACAAAGGCGCGCACTCACACACATGCAGGCACAGATGCATGCATGCACGCACACACGTCAGGCACCACTCTCCAACCACCTAAACAGATAGACACACAACCACACACACCTGAGTGCACTGTGTCAGCATGGCCTGTGTGGCTCTGCTCCACTTGGCCAGGCAGTCCCTATAGCTGGAGAGGTCAAAGCCACCAATCGTCACACGGCGCGAAATCATAGAGTACACTGCCGCTCTGCCATCTCTCAGCATCAACAGGAACTTAGAGCTGCAGAAAGAGAGAGAGGAAGGACGTAGAGGTATGGCGGGATAGAGGAGGGAGAGAAATGTTGAGGAGAAAGAGAGAAACTGATAACTTTACAACTTCCCACCCCAAGCACTGCTCATAATTCTATCTAACCCCAGTTTCAGGCCTGGAGAGGAGGCGGAGTCAGTGACAAGCAAAGAGAGAAAAAGTAGATAAGTTATCTCCTGTTCCATCAGGACTTTGAGCTCTGGTATTCAGTCATACTATGTGTTCTGTACTGTAGGAGGTAACCAGGCTGCTGAGTGAGTCACTAATGACTCACTCTTGTACTGTCTATATGGCTCATATAGGTCAGCATGTGAAAAGTGTAAAATGTATGCACGCATGACTGTAAGTCGCTTTGGATAAAAGCGTCTGCTAAATGGCATATTAAATTAAAATTTAATTAATTAATTAATTAAATTAAAAGCCACACTAGATCACACCATTATGTGTGGTGACAGAGGCTTTTGGGTCAGTGTACACTCTCAGAAAAAAAGGTTATATCTAGAACCTAAAAGGGTTTTCGGCTGTCCCCATAGGAGAACCCTTTGAAGAACCCTTTTTGGTTCCATGTAAAACCCTTTTTTTGGTTCCAGGGAGAATCATTTTGGGTTCCATGTAGACCTCTGTGGAAAGGGTTCTACATGGAACCCAAAAAGGTTCTACTTGGAACCAAAATGATTCTACCTGTAACCAAGAAGGGTTATCAAAGGGTTATCCTATGGAGACAGCCAAAGAACCCTTTTAGGTTCTAGATAGCACCTTCTTTTTTAAGAGTATATGTGTCTTGTGATGGAAGTGTGTGTGTGAGTGTGTGTGTGTGTATAGTAAAGTATGTCAGACCTACTTGGGGAAGAGATGAGCGAGGTACTTAGCGCTCTTCAGAGTAAAGGGATCTTTATTGCAGAGTAGAGGTGCTGGCTCCCCGTGTCCTGCTATGATCTGAAGGAGGAAGGCAGTGACTGCTCGGTCCAGGACCTTGGTACTGACCCCCTCCTTCTCAGGAGCCCAGCCCAGCTTTAGGCCCAGCAGCCTGGGCACGACCCTCGTCTCCTCCCCACACCGCACCGCAGGGTGGGCATCCAGCATGACCCTACACAGGGTGGGAAATAAGACAGAGATCAAAATGACAGGGTACAGAGGTAAATACATACAGTATATAACCATATTGAGTGTTACAATAATACAAGTACAGTACATTGGTAAATACAAGTAAATAAATACTCTCCCCCTCCTTTCTCTTGGCATACCTCATCAGGGTGGTCCCGGAGCGAGGCACCCCTCCCACAAACACCAGGGGAACGTCAGCACTGACCCTCCACCCGTCCCGGACCAGCACGGTCACAGGTTCGCCCGCACCCTGGGATGGCTGCCGGCAAGGCAGACAGAAACGCAGGAACTGGGTCAGGGTGTAGAGTCCACCCAGGATCAGGAGCCCTTTTAACCCCTTCCGTACTGACACACGCATCACTGATGGAAATGGTTGTGCTTGGTCATGGTCTCTTGGTCATAGGCAGTAGGCCAACTGTGTGCGCTGCTATTTTTACCAGGTTTTTCTTGTAGAACAGATTTTAAGTTTCAGTGAGACTGACCTTGGTGAAATAAAGGTAGAGAGGTACTTTCTGGAATAGAGGGAGAGAAACAAGACGGACAGGAAATTGTACATTTCATATTCAATGCATAAAAACTCTCTCTCTTCTGGGAGCACTGCAGAACACTGGAGTGTTTATCTGAGAGGAACTAGTCTGGCAGGTTCCTAAAAAAATGCCCACTTCCTCCTCATGCTGTATCTCCGCAACAACCTGGAAAGGGTTTTTGTTTTACTACAGAAATCTTACTACAACACACCCAGGGCCTATTCCTGCACAGGTAAAATATTTTTATGGTGTAGATGGAAAACTTTGTTTGGAGTTCATGATGCAAATATCAAAGATAAGGGTAATGCAGGGGATTCAAACAAACCTCTTGTCTGGACACGCTCTGTGTTGCATCAGTTACATCTATATTATTATTCACCAAGTCAGTGCCTGTCTCAGTAAATATGAAATGCAAACTTCATATAGTCTTATCAGGCATTCTAGAACCTTTGCTGTCACCCCAGTAATCACGGTAATAAATATAACACAGATATGCAGATACACCAACCTACAGACAGATAAAGGGAGAGAGAGGGAAGGTGGAGGGGACAGGGTGAGAAAAGGACGACGGTTGAAAGAGACAAACAAGCAACAAAAGGCAAACAAAATACACAATCTGTTATAAAACATTTACATAAAAGAAAGAGAGAGAGAATGTTTTCTGTACCTTAACGGGCGGAAGAGGAAGCTGAACTGTGGTGAACTAGTATGAGTGTGAAGCCTGGTGCAGAACAGAGTGAGTTGATAGGGACGGAAGGAAGAATGAAGTAGTTAGAAAAGAGAGGTTGAAGCACTCTCAGGACTGATTTCTCTGACCCAGTAGGCCTTATTCTGTTTCATCTCCATGCTAGAGGACAGAAGTCACCCCACTGGGCACAGATGTCAATTCAACGTCTATTCCACGTTGGTTTAACGTAATTTAATTGCAATGACGTGGAAACAACGTTGATTCAACCAGTGTGTGCCCAGTGGGACAATTGCAACTTCCAAATTAAATTAAATTTGAATGACAAATCTCCCCTGACCCTAACCCTTAATTAAAGCTGCAATATGTAACGTTTTGGGCGACCTGACCAAATTCACACAGAAAAGCGAGTAATAGATCTGTCATTCTCATTTAAAGCATGTCTAAGAAGTGGTAGATATGTTGTTCTATGTGCACTATTTCTATGCTTCCCCATTCTTAAGTTTAGTTTTTGTGTCTTTTACTTTCAGTTTTGTACACCAGCTTAAAACAGCTGAAAATACAATATTTTTGGTTATCAAAAATATATTTCACAGTGGTTTAGATGATACAATGATTATCTGTACTATACTTGTTTGTTTTGTCAAATAAACTGAAATTAGGTGAACGCTTAGAATTTTAGCAACCAGGAAATAGCGGAGCGATTTCTGCATAGTGCACCTTTGAGAACAAATAACTCATATACTTGCTCCAGTTCTGAGGATAAAGCTTCTATTTTTTTATGCTTCTTGTGACTACTTTCTGTTGCACTACTCAGTCACGCCTGCCTTTACACACACACACACACACACACACACACACACACAAACTCTTTGAGTCTGACCCCCCTCTCTATTCAGCTGTTTTGTTGGTTAATGACACACACAAACACACACCCTAAGAATAGCATCCACTTGTTTTCAAATCTTTGCTGCTAAGTAAATAATTTTTTTTGCAACAGTAACTTTTTATTTACAAAAACAGGTAGTAACAATAAGTATTGAAACATGGAGAAGCAACTGTGTTTTTGAGGCTGTTGTCTATTGAGGTCAGGGGATGACAAAACTGATGGGTCTGAACGAAAGTGAACCAGTTTCAACAGAAACAGAAACTATGTCACAACTTGAGTGTGTGAGAGACAAGAGACTGCACAATAAGTGAAAAACAACACAGTTATTTTACCTACCAGGCAATGCTCCCAGAAAAGGAATCTGTGAGGAAGTATTGAGATACAGCATGTGTGGGTCTGTATGGATGTACTGTTGAATTAGCCAGAATGGAGAGAATGTTCTCTTCTTCATGTTCCAAGTGTAAAACAGTTGTTCCATGTTATGCGTAGTGACAGTGACTGTTGTGACTGTTTCTAGCTCATCTAGGTGTGACACTGGGAGTCACCTGATCATCCCTAGCTCTCGAAGAAATAACAGATGACAGACAAGTGTTTATTTTTAATTTTTTATAAAGATTCTATTATACTTTTTATTTTACCATTTATTTCAGGAAATCAGTAACATGGTACATATTTTATTTTTTTCTTCTCAAAATGAAAATGTACATTAATTAATCTGCATAAAACGTCACATTTACATCAAAATAAATACATAATCTGGTGCCGGTCTCTTCTGGTGTTGTTATGGTTGGTTGGTTGAGCTTGCACAGGGAAGGTCAGTTACTATGGTAAAACCAGTACTACAAACTGTTCTAAGACAAGGCCTTAGAAATGACTGCAGGCAGGAAGATGGGGCAAAGACAGGAAGAGATAGTAACCTCACTTCCTGTGTCTGATTTTAAGGTGCCAATTTACCCCTACGTTTTACATCTCAATGGACCACATTCATGTACCAATACTTAGTTCCCTTTGGCTCTATCCCCTCCCCTCCTCTCCTCTCTCTCCCTCCCCTTCTCTGTCTCTCACCCATCCTCCTTCCTCTGTCTCCCTCTCTCCCCACCTATTACTTCCCCTCTCTCCCTCCCTCTGTCCCTGTATTTGATAGCTAATGGTAGACACAAGTAAATAGTGCTTCTGTCTCTATCTCCCAACGCCTGCAGCCCCCGTTCACAGTGGGTGTTTCTCAATATGCATGCTACTGTGCTCCACACTCTCATGCTCCGAGTTCGTTCTCCGAGGACCTTCTCTTGAGTACATTCTTGTGAGGATGAGAGTGTGGAGAATGCATACAAATGTACATTTGAGAAGCACTGTGCACTCCTGTGCTACTGTATTACCTTTGACCAATACAGACGAAACAAGATAACTACATAAAGCAAACCCAAGCTTGTAATTATCAGCTAGCTATATGTGAATCGTATTAATCTAGCTAGCCAGCTAGTTGTACAAAAAACCAACAACCTAAAACTAATGTTGTTATGAAAGGTGGATGGCCAACGTTAGCTATGAATTCTTTGTGGTTAACGTTAGCTAGCTAAAGTTAGCTACCAATTCTTCATCAGTTAGCCTGCGGTCTATGCACACTACAGTGGATATTCTAGGCAGTTAAATATGCCAAAATGAACAAGATCAAGATAAAATATTGTAGTCAGGCAACATATGAGATGTGAGTGGGCAACTTTTCATTCCAAAGTCGGAGTTCATTTTCTCTCGCTTCAGCTCAAAACCAGCCGCCATTGATTTCAAGAAATGTTGCATTGTTTTTTATGTGGTTGCGTCATATTATGTCAACAATCCTGGGAATATTTCAGTTGAAGCTTGCATTGATGCATGCCTCGAAATGTTTACAAGCAAAGTACGCATCTAAGAACTGCCCTCCGTGGCCATTTCGCATACTTTGATTTGGACTCATACTCCGACCGTTCCGTGCTCAGTGAATGGTAGTAAGAATATTGAGAAACACCCAGTATCTCCTGTCCTCTCCTTTCCCCTCTCTTCCTATTTTCTTCCCCTCTCCTCGCTCACCCATTCCCTTTCCTACTCGTCTTCCCTCTCGCGGTTTCCTCTCTCTGTGACTGGAGGACAGGGTCATGGGAGGAAGGGGCGGGACTATAGTCAGTCTGTATTTACATCACTTCTTTTGAGCGGGGCTGAGGAGGAGAGGGGTAGGGAGTGGGGTTGGTGGGCTGGAAG
Source organism: Coregonus lavaretus (assembly GCF_964263955.1). Lineage (NCBI taxonomy): Eukaryota > Metazoa > Chordata > Actinopteri > Salmoniformes > Salmonidae > Coregonus > Coregonus lavaretus. Next base: position 61,462,379 of record NC_139991.1, on the reverse strand, counting down.
ATTCTTCATTTTGGGATTCTAACAGTAGAGAAGGTCCTCATATTGATACCTCATATTCACGGGTGTCCTGAGAGAGAGGGAGAGAAAGAGAGAGAGAGATGTTATAGACCAGTATTAAAGACCCTCCTGTCTCATACAATGACTATGTTTGTGTGTGTTTTTGTGTGTGTGTGTGCATGCGTGTACTTCCTCACCCCTCCTGTCTCGTAGAGTGGGTTGTCAAACTCGCTCTCCACTGTGATCTGGCTGTAGGGGTGTGGGTAGATGAGTGGCAGCCGCAGGTTGGAGTTGTAGCGGCACCTGGTGGCCAAGAGAGGAACAGCAGGGTGTCAGGACTATAAAAACATTTCATGACACAACTGTTTCCATGAGCAGAGAGAGAGAGAGAGAGAAAACTGAGCAGGATAAAGAATATTACTGTTCTCATATGAGTCACTTGCCTCATTCATTTGGAGCCTATTTAATGAGGTGAAACGTTTGGAATGTTGAAGATAGAATTGTCATATGTCGAGCAGCTGACAAGATTCCCTATTCTACATGACAGAGAATAATGTCTGTTCTACACAATACATTTATATCTGAATGTTCTGTAACCTTGTGGCTGATGCTATTCAACCGTAACAAAGGTTGCACGGTCAGATAGGAAGGTAACAAGGGAAATTTGTTTTTATATTTTCCATATGACCATTGATGGACAATATTGCTTTTAAATGGAATTTAATACAAAATATTCAGCTCCAGTGTCTTCAAGTAAGTAGAGAGTTCAGGGACTCCCATTCACTGGGCAACAAATGGGATTATATATTTTTTAATGAAAGCGGTATTAGCTACTTGAATTTATCCAATGATAATCTAAACAGGTCACTGTGTTGAACAGGTCCACTGGTGTGTAGAGGTGTGTTGAGGTGATAGGGAGCGTGGTCTTACCGTGTGACGTAGACATAGGCTCCTCCCAGCAGCACGGAGAGCAGAAGTACAAGGATGAAGATGCCCAATGCCATGTTGCCTCCGTCCAGACCTGACCCGGCTGCTGCTTCCGCAACTGGAGGGGAGGGGGCGATAGAGAGAGGGGAGGAGAAGGAAGGTAAGGGGAGAGCGTGAAAGCGAGTGGGAAGGAGGAAGAGGGATAACTTCAGTTCAGTCCCAGTGAAAAGGTGATAATAACAGAGCAATACAAAGACAAAAAATATCAACGCGAATCCGACAATTAACAAATGGGTCATTCTTGAATCAGAGTGGCATTTGGGCATGGCATTTTGGAAAAAATTTACTTAATTTTTCTACATTTTTATGTATTTAAATGTCTTTGGGTACATCTTCCCATTCTAAAGGTAGCTTAATGGCTTTAAATGTGTTTTACAATTATGATTACATTGTGCAACCAGTAGGAGTAGTAACACCAATGATAGTAACATCAATGAGACATTTTAGGTAAATTAGGATTTTTTCGGAAATGGAGGCCACAAATGCTCAAATCTAAGGCCATCAATCCTTTAGGCGCCTCACAGGTCCTCAACTGGCAGCTTCATTAAATAGTACCCGCAAAACACCAGTCTCAACGTCAACAGTGAAGAGGCGACTCCGGATGCTGACCTTCTAGGGTTGCAAAGAAAAAGCCACATCTCAGACTGCCCATCTTAATTTTTTATTTTTATTGGCCAGTCTGAGATATGGCTTTTTATTTGCAACTCTGCCTAGAAGGTCAGCATCCCGGAGTCGCCTCTTCACTGTTGACGTTGAGACTGGTGTTTTGCGGGTACTATTTAATGAAGCTGCCAGTTGAGGACCTGTGAGGCGTCTGTTTCTCAAACTAGACACTCTAATGTATTTGTCCTTTTGCTCAGTTGTGCACCGGGGCCTCCCACTCCTCTTTCTATTCTGGTTAGAGCCAGTTTGCGTTGTTCTGTGAAGGGAGTAGTACACAGCGTTGTACGAGATCTTCAGTTTCTTGGCAATTTCTCGCATGGAATAGCCTTCATTTCTCAGAACAAGAATAGACTGACTGTTTCAGAAGAAAGTTATTTGTTTCTGGACATTTTGAGCCTGTAATCAGACCCACAACGGCTGATGCTCCAGATACTCAACTAGTCTCAAGAAGGCCAGTTTTATTGCTTCTTTAATCAGCACAACAGTTTTCAGCTGTGCTAACATAATTGCAAAAGGGGTTTCTAATGATTAATTAGCCTTTTAAAATGATAAACTTGGATTAGCAAACACAACGTGCCATTGGAACACAGGACTAATGGTTGCTGATAATGTGCCTCTGTACGCCTATGTAGATATTCCATAAAAAAATCAGCTGTTTCCAGCTACAATAGCCATTTACAATATTAACAATGTCTACACTGTATTTCTGATCAATTTTATGTTATTTTAATGGACAAAAAAATTGCCTTTCTTGCGAAATAAAAGGACATTTCTAAGTGACCCCAAACTTTTGAACGGTAGTGAAGATACATCTAAATCCCCAAAACATGTCACTACACCTCTAACACTCACCAGAGGGACAAGCCAAGTTGCTACCCCCCAGTAGTTTATACAGTGCATACAAATAGATGTGTTGCAGTATAAAGGACTTACATATGTGTTCTTGTTAAATAACAGTTAAATAAAACTGAAAATGTATTTTTCATGTTTTTGTCATTTTATAGTGTTTTTACATGGTGCCAGATTTTACCACCGCAATTCAAGAATGATCCAGAGAGTACAGGTAATTAGGGAGAATACTGCAGATTGGACAGTAGCTGATTAAAGACATGCTCCAGGAACTTTGACGACTACTAAGTATTTAAACCTTCCGCTTTGGGCTGGATGTGCCAATGTGTAGTTCATACATGCAGAATTAGTGTCTTACCTGCCACAAAATCCCTAGTTTGAAAGCATCAGTCTCTCTGGAAGCTGTGCTGGGCCATTTTCCCTACACTTTCCCCCAAGTGGGCAGCCCCCTAGCAATTTGAGTTCAACCAATGAGCTTCACCCCCACGCCATATGAGTGACAGCTAGCAAGATGCACATGATGCACACACAGCAGAGCGAGAAAGAAAGAGCAATGACGTGGTGCACATATCTGCACATATGTGATGTGGCATGTGATGTGGCATGTGATGTGGCTTGTGATGTGGCTTGTGAGTGCTACTTTCAGAACTACTGACTAAAAAGTATACAAAAGTACCGGAGAATCCCTTTAAGTCACTACTGTATGTACAAACAAAGATCTGCTTAAACAGATTGACAGACACACAAGAATATGGACAAAGACAGAAAAATATACAGAAAAACGGACAGACAACCAGGCAGGCAGGCAGGCTCACAGAGTCAGAAAGACAGACAGACAAACAGACTCACCTTCCAAAGCATGGTTGCCAAAGCAGTCATGGTTGGCTGCAAGACATCAGACATTCTCTCAGACATTGACAGAGTAGGTAAGGTATATCATACAGGTACATTATATATATACAAAAGTATGTGGACACCCCTTCAAATTAGTGGATTCGGCTATTTCAGCCGCACCCGTTGCTGACAGGTGTATAAAATCTGGGTTTGGCGGATGCCAGGAGAACGCTACCTGCCCCAATGCATAGTGCCAGCTGTAAAGTTTGGTGGAGGAGGAATATTGGTCTTGGGCTGTTTTTCATGGTTCGGGCTAGGCCCCTTAGTTCCAGTGAAGGGAAATCTTAACGCTACAGCATATAATGACATTCTAGATGATTCTGTGCTTCCAACTTTGTGGCAACAGCTTGGTGAAGGCCCTTACCTGTTTCAGCATGACAATGCCCCCGTGCACAAAGCGAGGTCCATACAGAAATGGTTTGTTGAGATCGGTGTGGAAGAACTTGACTGGCCTGCACAGAGCCCTGACCTCAATCCTATCGAACACCATTGGGATGAATTGGAATGCCGACTGCGAGACAGGCCTAATCGCCCAACATCAGTGCCCGACCTCACTAATGCTCTTGTGGCTGAATGGAAGCAAATCCCAGCAGCAATGTTCCAACATCTAGTGGAAAGCCTTCCCAGAAGAGTGGAGGCTGTTCTAGCTGCAAAGGGGGGACCAACTCCATATTAATGCCCATGATTTTGGAACGAGATGTTTGACGAGCAGGTGTCCACATACTTTTGGTCATGTTTAGGGCTGCGTCCATTAATTCCTTATATAGTTAGACTACTTCTGACCACAGCCCAGCAGTCTTAAACAACTACAGAGAGGAGAAACTACCAACCTGGCTGCCTAAAGCTGCATGCACAGGGACATACTGAATTATCATTACTAAAACAAGCGCCAATGGCTACATTTGTGTCTATGTGGAAAGTCATGATGAGGAATGTTCCATTCCATGCAGGTCTGTAGGGGTGGTACGTGGGAGCTGGGTCTCACCCCTGCACAGTGGGAGTGGTCCGCTCCAAAACGACGGATTTCCTAGGATGCACTTGATGGCGACCTCGCCGATGAGCTCGTAACCTTGGTAACAGACGAAGGTGAGCGACTCGCCAGGCAGGTAGAGGCGCTTGGACAGGATCTGGTACCCGTTGTCAGGGAGACCGGGGTTCTCACAGGAAACAGATTCCTCCGCTGGAGAGAGGGATGGAGGGAGAGAGAGAGAGAGAGAGAGAGAGAAAGGGAGGAGGGAGAGATGGAGTGAGAGACAGGGAGGTAAACCATCATCTGCTCAACAATCATCAAGCCCTTGACCAGTCGAATCAGTGCTAGAAGTGAAATAGCTCAACTAAGTGGAAAAGCGTGGGGTACTGGAGGAGAGGGTTGGAGAACACTGGTTCTAAGGAGGTGTGAGTCACACGCAAACAGACAGACTGACAGGGAGGGAGGGAGGGAGGGAGGAAGGCTAGGGTGGTTGATTGACAGCTTCTCCTCCTGGTCTGACAGACTCAAGCCCAGCTGCCCTGACTCATGGATAATCTCCGCCCCCTCTTCCAGGTGGCCAGGGCCTGATCTGCACACTGCATTAGCATATCAAACGCCTCACACGTGCGCGCGCACACAGATTAATAGCCATGAGAATGCAGAAAGGAGGAGGAAGCTGTCATACACACACACACACACACACACTTTAATAACCATGAACACAAACAGGCTAGGAGCGGTGTTAGAAGTACAAAGAGAAAGCCAACCCTGTCGAGTCATCTCTGCCAGAGATTAAGTGCCCATCACAGATTAGCTCTGCAACATCAAACGCTATTAAAATGAGCGCCTGGTCTACAGGAGAGAGAACTGTTCAGGTTTATAATACACACTGCAGCCTCCTGTCCTGGAAAAACATTACTGTAGCACAAACTCATCCATTTGGGCTCTGTCCCAAATGGCACCCTATTCCTTATATAGTGCACTTTTGACCCTGTGCACTATTTATTACCAGGGCCGCACGCATGTATACACACACGCACGCACACACACACACACACACACAGGTAGGTAGCCTCCTGTATCTCAGTTGGTAGAGCATGGCGCTTGCAACGCCAGGGTTGTGGGTTCGATTCCCACGGGGGGCCAGTATGAAAAATGTATGCACTCACTAACTGTAAGTCGCTCTGGATAAGAGCGTCTGCTAAATGACTAAAATGTAAAATGTAAAGGTACTCACAGACACAGTGGGGCAGTTTGGATGTCCAGACAGGGGTTCCGGGCTCTCGTCCGTAGCAGGTGAGTGTAGAGCCGTCCTGCAGGATGAAGCCGGGGTAACAGCTGTACTGGATGGTGGTCCCAACCAGGAGTTTAGCGTCTGACAGAGACCTGGTGGAATGTTCCACATGACCCGGATCTGAACAGTACATTACTGGAGAGAGAGGAGGGGGGAGGGGGAGAGAGAGAGAGAGAGACAGGGTGAGAGAGTGGAGGGGTAGAAGTAGAGAAAGAGAGAGAGAGAGAGAGAGAGAGAAGAGCAAGGGAGAAAAATGAAATAAGTCAGCTAAATATATGTGATTGATAGGTACAACTTTCAAAGCAGTAGTAGTAGTTTTAAGGGTAATATAAAAAAAAAACTGTGGTGCACATTAATGTTATAAACTTATTGTTCAATTTATCGTTATCGTGATAATTCAGTCAATTTATCGTGATATGGATTTTTGTCCATATCGCCCAGCTCTAACACACACACACCCTCCCCCAACCCCCTCTCGTTAACTCACTCTTCTCGCAGAAGGGGGGCTGTGTGCTCCAGGTGAGATCTAGCTGACAGGTCAGAGTCTCTCGTCCAACCAGGTCATAGCCGGGGTCACACTGGTAGGTGATGCGAGCACCCCGCACTAGGGCAGTATGGGACGTGGTCTTCCAGCCATTCTGGATCTCCGGGAGGTCCGGGCACGAGTCGTTACGGGACACCTCTGTTACCATGGAGACACACAGACACATGGAACTTCCATTTATAAACGCTTTTTGTGATTTATATCAAATGTATTCATTTGTAGGCTTTAGACATTTTGGTTGTGTGTGTGTTTGTGTGTGTATACAGTATTCCAGTGTGTTTCTGTGTAACTGGTCCACTGGGATGTGCAAGTCAGGCTTCTTGGTTCAATTATTCATTTATATTGACTGGCTTTCTCATTTATCTAGCTAGCTATCCTCTACTGTGCCTTCACACACACGCACGTGCACACACACACACACGCTGCACACAGACTCACACACACACGCACGCATTCACGTGCACACACACACATGCACACACGCAAAATAAGAAAGGAGAAGGGGTTGCAGTAGGGATGTATTTATGCATGCCTTTCGGATTTTCTCACTGGGGAAAGAAGTGTGTGTGTGTGCTTTTGGTTTTACTATACTTGTAAGTCCTCACAAAGATAGTAAAACAAGGAAAATTCAGACAAGTGGGGACATTTCGCTGGGACCCCACAAGGACAAATGCTATTTTAGGTTTAGGGTTAGGGTTAGAATTAAGGTTAGGGATTAGG
>NC_139991.1:61325461-61452961 GCF_964263955.1 Coregonus lavaretus | reverse complement strand
ACTCACTCACTCACTCACTCACTCACTCACTCACTCACTCACTCACTCACTCACTCACTCACTCACTCACTCACTCACTCACCTGTCAGTGGGTTCAAGGGCCAGTCTCTCCAGGTGCAGGTGTAGTCTCTGTGCAGTGGGGGCCTCCAGGGACCAGGAGCAGGAGCGGTCGTGGGTGGCGTTGGGCCCCAGACGGGGAGAGGGGGACAAGATTCTCCCTACTGTAGCGTTTTTCACTGACCCCCCACACAGCGCTATGGAGGGACAGAGGTGATGAGTAGAGTAGATTTGTGTGTGTTTATGTGTCTCCCCAGCTCTGCAGCTCAATTGGTAGAGCATGGCGCTTGTAACGCCAGGGTAGTGGGTTCGATCCCCGGGACCACCCATACATAAAAATGTATGCACACATGACTGTAAGTCGCTTTGGATAAAAGAGTCTGCTAAATGGCATATTATTATTATATTATTATGTTGTTGCTCCAGACTGCAGCAAAGCATTGAGACGTGTGTGTGTCCCTGTGTGTGCGTTTGTCTCCCTCTCCTCCCTACCTCTACAGCTTGGCTCCTTGCTGCTCCAGACAGGCAGAGACGCGTTGAGACAGGTGAGCGCCGCTGCCCCCTGAAGGTGGTAGCCCATATGGCAGTGGAAGCGGGCAGTGCCCCCTGGCAGCAGGTCCAGCACGGACACATCCCCAAAGTGAGGCCTCCTCGGCAGGGCACAGCTCAAACGGAATACTGCCAGGGGGAGAGGGGGAGGGAGAAGGGGAGTGGGAGAAAGAGAGAACGTAAAATAAGAAGAGAGAGAGAGAGGGACATATAGAGGATGAGAGAGATTTCCATTCTCTTTGCGCTTATCTCAAATCCATTGTCACCTTAGTCTATTTTATGCTATTCTATTCAACAGTTGGCTTCCTGGTATAATTTGATCTGAGATGACTACTACTCTATCCTCTTCTATCCTCTTCTATCCTATCATCTCTCCCTTCTACTAAATCCTTCTCCCTCCTGATTCTGCCTCTTCGACCCTACTCTCCTCCCTTTCCGCATCCTATGACTCACACTGTCCCCTTTCCTCCAGGCCGGCTCGGCCCTCCCGTCCTGCTCCGTGGCTGAGTGACTCTTTGCGAGCTTACAGAACAGGGCTGGGGGCAGCTGAGTGAAAATGTAGGAAAATTATACTTCCGGAGGACCTATCATCCTTTCACTCCCGCTACCATCTCTTCCTCTGTATCCGCTGCTAAAGCCACTTTCTACCACTCTAAATGTCAAGCTTCTGCCTCTAATCCTAGGAAACTATTTTACACCTTCTCCTGCCCCCCCCACCCCCTCTGAGGACGACTTTGTCAACCACTTTGAAAAGAAAGTTGACGACATCCGCTACTCATTCATTCAGCCTATTGAGTCCACTGGTCTCACTCACAAAGAACTACCCTACGCCTTTACCTCTTTCTCCCCTCTCTCTCCAGATGAAATCCTGCGACTAGTGAGTTCTGGCCGCCTAACAACCTGTGTGCCCACTCGACCCCATCCCCTCCTCCAGACCATCGCTGGATACCTTTTCCCATCCCTCATAAACTCATCCCTGACCACTGACTGCATCACCTGACTTCAAAATGGCCCGAGTCACTCCCCTCCTCAAGAAACCAACACTTGACTAATCTGACGTCAAAAACTATAGACCTTTATCCCTTCTTTCTTTTCTTTCCAAAACACTTGAAGGTGCTGTCTCTGAACAACTTATCTCTCTGATCTCATTATCTCTCTCATATCGATCTTCTTGACCCTAACCAGTCAGGCTTCAAGACAGGTCACTCAACCAAGACGGCTCTCCGCACTGCCAAAGCTGACTCTCTCTTCTCTGTTCTCATCCTCCTAGATCTATCCGCTGCCTTTGACACCATGAACCATCAGATCCTCCTCTCCACCCTCTCAGGGCTTGGCGTCTCAGGCTCTGCACACTCTTGGACTGCATTCTACCTGGCAGGCCACTCCTACCAGGTGACGTTGAGAGGATCTGTGTCTGCACCATGTATTCTCACTACTGGTGTCCCCCAGGGCTCGGTTCTAGGCTCTCTCCTCTTCTCTCTATACACCAAGTCACTCAGCTCTGTCATATACTCACATGGTCTTGCCTATCATTGCTATGCAGATGGCACTCAACTACTTTTCTCCTTCCCCCCTTCTGACACCCAGGTGCGACATGCATCTCTGCGTGCCGGCAGATATCTCAACTTGGACGTTGGCCCACCACCTCAAGCTCAACAAGACGGAGCTGCTCTTCCTCCCGGGGAAGGCCTGCCCGCTCAAAGACCTCTCCATCATGGTTGACAACTCCACTGTGTCGCCCTCCGAGAGTACAAAGAACCTTGGCGTGACCCTGGACAACACCTTTGATTCTCCACAAACATCAAAGCAGTGACTCGCTCCTGCAGGTTCATGCTCTACAACATCTGTAGAGTATGACCCTAACTCACACAGGAAGCGGCACAGGTCCTAATCCAGGCACTTGTCCTCTCCTGTCTGGACTACTGCAACTCGCTATTGGCTGGGCTCCCCTCTTGTGCCATCAAACCCCTGCAACTTATCCAGAACGCTGCAGCGCTCTTATCCACTACAAGACCATGGTACTTACCTACGTAACAGCAAGAGGGACTGCCCCTCCCTACCTTCAGGCTATGCTCAAACCCTATACCCCAACCCGAGCACTCCGTTCTGCCACCTCAGGTCTCTTGACCCACCCACCACTACGGGAGGGCAGCTCCCGCTCAGCCCTGTACAAGCTCTTCTCTGTCCTGGCACCCCAATGGTGGAACCAGCTTACCCCTGAAGCTAGGACAGCAGAGTCGCTTGCCCATCTTCCGAAAAAACATCAAAAACCCTACCTCTTCAAACAGTATCTTAAATAATCCTCCTCCTCACCTTTACTGATAGCTACTTTATTGAGGAAGAATGTACTTTCTATGCCTGTGATATGTGGTTGTCCCACCTAGCTATTTCACGATGAATGCACTAACTGTAAGTTGTTTTGGATAAGAGCGTCTGCTAAATGACTAACATTTTTAAAAACCGGACAGGCCAGAATAATGGTTATATGACTGGACAGACCAGAATAATAGAGAGAGGAGAGGACAGGCCAGATGAAAGGCAGGTAGTTTGCCATGTTACTCCATTTATCCATTTATGTCCCATCTTAACTGACACAGAGTACACAGGTGTGAGATGAGAGAGGAAGATATTACAGGTGACACATAACACATACACACACAAACAACCACACACACACACACACACACACACACACACACACACACACACACACACACACACACACACAGATATGGCCTCTCCACAGCCCTCCACTACACTATCAAACAGCAACTGCATAATGAGATGAAAACCAATTAATCACAGCTAATCAGTTAATTGATACGACATCCAATCACACTGCTAATTGATTGCAAAACGAGATTAAGTGGTTAGGCCATTAATAGATCAGGTAGACAGAGAATCAACAGCCCCTTAGGAGTTAGGACCTAATGAAGGCTTTGAATTAAAAACATGAAAGAGTGAGTGTGTGTGTGACTGTGTGAGTGTGTGTGTGTGTGTGAGATTGTGTGTGTGTGAGTGTGTGAGTGTGTGATTGTGTGTGTGTGCTCACTCTGGTAGTGTAGCTGGAACATGCCCATGCTCCCCTCAGGTGAGGAGCGGTAGTATACTGAGATGGTATTGGTCGGACTTCGGATCACCTGACCCTCCACCAGCAGTGTGTGATTGGCCAGAACCAGCAAGGCCCCGCCCTCATCCACCCCTCTGATTGACAGCTGCTCTCCCTCTGACAGATTCACACTCTTCACCTGAGAGAGAGAGAGAGATTATTTCACTTTTGTTTACTATCTACTTCACTTGCTTTGGCAATGTTAACATACGTTTCCCATGCCAATAAAGCCCTTAAATTGAAACTGAAATTGAATTGAGAGAGAGAGAGAGAGAGAGAGAGAGAGAGAGAGAGAGAGAGAGAGAGAGAGAGAGAGAGAGAGAGAGAGAGAGAGAGAGAGAGAGAGAGAAAGGGGAGGGGCAGACAGTGAGTGAGAATTCTCAGAAACCACATTAAAGATACTGTTAATGGCACTGCACATCTCTTCTGAGATCTCTTCTTAGAGCTTGACTGCAATAAAGAGGACCTGGAACAGCACCAGTGTTGTGTGGAGGACAGGCTGAAAAATTGCACTCTCACTAGACTTTATATACACATCATATACACACTCACTCACACACACTACACTGTCACTCCCACACAAATCCCTCACACATTCAAACACTACACACATACCGACACAACACAAACAAACATACATACACACACACACACTTTTACACTTCATCATTTGCTGTTGGTACTCTGTTCTTTATTTTACTCTTATTATTATCTATCTGGATTCCTAGTCACTTTGCCCTGCCTTCATGTACATATCTACCTCAAGTATCGCGGCACATTGATCTGGTACTGGTACTCCCTGTATATAGCTCTATTCTTGTGCATTTTATTTTATTCCTCTTGTGTTAGTTACTATTTATTTATTTCTTATTATTTATTTATTTTACTCTGTATCGTTGGGAAAGGTTCGTAAGCAAGCATTTCACTGTAAAGTATACACCAGTTTAATTCGGCGCATGTGATAAATACAATTTGCTTTGATTTGATTTGGAGTGCAGGGTGCTGTACCAGTAGACATCACTAGGGGTCAGAGACAATCCTGAGATCATTACAGAGTCAACAATCACAACGCAGTGTGTGCGTGTGTCTGTGTCATTGAGTACGTTAACATGCACACTAATAATTCGATATTAAACTACATTTTGGCAGTAGGCAGATTATGCAATAGTCATGTAAACACCTTACTCTGCTTATCTGAATTGGCGTAAGGTCAAAATCGAAAGTAAGCATACGTCAATTAAAACACCTGGTTTTCTGAGCAATCTTTCAAATTTTTAGGAAATGTAAACACCTTAATCGGCGTTCCAGCGGTGTATTTGATCTGCGCATGTGCTAAAAGCAGCTGAGCCTCCATATTTAGGGCGAGTGAAGTGAGTTCGGAACAACAATGTACGCGTCTTAGAAGTAGTTTTCACATACAAACTTTATATGTCCGAACTCAGAATCAAATATACTTTCCAAAAATAACGTTCGCTGTGGTGGAACGTTTAATTTTAAACAGGATAATTAGAGAATACGTTCTTCTTGCAAAGCATGTAAACGTTTTAATCGAACTATTATTTTAATCTGATTATGCACAAAATGGCATTATTGTGTGTATGTAACCTCACTCAGTGAAAACGCGTGTCTGTCAGTGCACGCGAATGTGTGTGTTTGTTTACCTGTAACTCGACTCCAAAGCCTGTGTACACAGTGACGGTGTATGTACAGTGTAGGAATGTTCCATCTGGGAGAGGGGGGTCGTCGGAAGAGTCTATGTATCCCTCGGGGTCGGAGAAATTCACCATACAGCCAGACACAGCTAGAGATAAGAGGAGAGGAGGGGACAAACATTGATTTAACAATACAATATTTAAGAAGCAATTTATTTCAAAGTGTAATCCAGGATGCTGGTGAGATAAGCACATCTCTGTCTTCAGTGAGGGAAAGGTAAACAAGGTCAACAACTGCTTTCTGTAAAAGGACAGGGTGTTCTCTAACATTGTTGATGCTCTAGTCTTGTCTAATGCAGGGGTTGGAACCGGTTCAGGGAACAGAACCGAAAACCAGAAAATAATGACATTTTTCAAGGAACAGAATCATAACCGGGAACGAAAGTGATCTATACTGTTCTGGAACAGAACCGTTATTTTAAAAGCATGGGAACCGGTTTTTTATGTTCCGGGTATATTTCTCAGTCCCACAAAAAACGTAACAAAGCGCCTATGCAAAGTCCTCCCTCTGTCAATCAGAAACTTCTTCCAGTGTCTGCCTGCCAGCTGAAAATCGTTTCCAGTGTGTGTCCGTGAGTAGGCTACCTGCCGCTACCACACCTACTGATGATAGCTACAAGCGTGATTCGGAAGATAGGGAGAGAGATTTTTTAGAAAATAATGGATTTACTTTTTCAAAGCTAGTTATGGATACTATAGTTATCACATTTCACATTGGATTCATTAAATACGAAAAGGTAAGACGTGTTTTTAATTCTGGTGCGCGCTCAAGTTTGTTAGCTAGCTAGCTAGCTTTGGTCCAACGTTAAGCCAACTCTCTGAAGTTCAAAGACATTCAAAGTTCCTCCGTAGGTATAATTGTATAGGCCTAATTCAGATAATGCATATCACAAGATGCCCAAGATGCACTTCACCCTCTCTCCCCACCCGCAAAATGTTAAGTTGCATCTCGCGCCCTACACTCAAGCACGTAAACAACTTCAGGATAGAAAACTGCTCTATCCGCACTGATTGGTGAAGTAATTTAATGTTGAGCTAAATGTAAAGAAAATGAACAGAAAGGAACGATATAAACCTAAACTTTTTTTGGTGGAACCAGTTAGGAACTTTATTTTGCTGGTCAGAACAAAAAAAATAATGGTTCTGTTCAGAACGAAAAGATTGGAAAATAATTTAGGTTCCAACCCCTGGTCTAATGTATACCACTTATACCTGGTGAAGGTGTGTCTGCATCCATGTCTGTGTCTGCGTCCACGGTCGCCGTGACGATAGTGGTGACCTCATCTCGCTGTCCCGGCGGTGTGTGTGTCCCGGGCTGAGAGGAGGAGGGGAGGGGGTTGCTGTTGGGCTGGGTGGGCTGTGAAGGGAGAGGGGGTCCGCTGTCGTGGGGCTGTGAAACTGGGGGTCGTATCCTCTTCAACAGACCCTGTTGATCCAGAGACAGACCTCCAGACAGGCCCCCTGTGCTCATTCCTCTCCCCAGGAGAGGCAGCAGGTCCTGGGGCAGAGCTGAGGGCAGGACCATACCCCCTGTCTGGGAGAGGAGATGATCCTTCTGGGCCAGGACAGACTCTAGCAGATCACCAGCGGCACTCATCCCCACCCCGGGCCCTAACCCAGCCTCGGGCCCTCTCCCCCTGGGATAGTTTCTGTCTGTGTTCCCTATGGCTGGAGAGGGGGAGGAGGGTGGAGGTGTGGGGTCCATCTCGGCTAGAGAAACACAGAGAGAGAGAGAGAGAGAGAGAGAGAGAGAGAGAGAAAGAGAGAACAAAAGAGAGAAAGAGAATGAGACTCAGGTAACATTTTCCAGGGGTCATACAGTCTTGACACTAGCGCTGCTTTTAGTTCTGAGAATAATTGTATTCTTATTCTCATTCTGTTAGGTCTGGGTTTCCCAAACTTGGTCCTGAGGCCCCCCTGGGTGCACGTTTTGGTTTCTGCCCTAGTACTACCACTACTGATTCAAATATCAATATCCTGGGAAACCCTGTGTTAGGGCTATCCTTTACCAGGTTGTGTTTCCAGGGAGAAATGCAAACTAGGACTGAGTAACTGAAGGGCCTGCTGTGCACCCTTGAGCTGGAGCAGAGAGAGAGACAGCTCCGAACACCCAGAAAGCCTTTCTTCTCTTTGTGTGGTGTGGCTGTGTTAGGACCTGTTTTAGCCTGGTAAACAGAGAGAAGCAGAAACCAGCAGGACTGAGGAACTCAAGGGACAGCTCCTGAAAACCTTTCTGCCCTGCATGTGTAGTGACACTGTGTCTAGTGAGTGTGGCTGTGTTAGGGCCTCACTGGAGCAGGAATACTGTTCTGTTCTACTGTCTGTTCTACTGTCTGTTCTACTGTTATCAGGACTACAGTCTGTTCCACTGTCTGTTCTGTCAGTTCCACTGTATGTTCCATTGTCTGTTCTACTGTCTGTTCCACTGTTATCAGGACTACTGTCTGTTCAACTGTTTCAGGACTACTGGGCTTATCTGGCATCAGGGCGACCAGCCCAGCACAATACACCTGCTCTCTACTGCACACACACACACACAGAGAGTACGCACACACAAGCATGTACCACATGCACACACGCACATACACACACACTCACATAGGCAGATCACGGACTCTCTGGGTGAGGAGAGACAGGGTAGCCAGTCAAGCATGACGGGACGGGATGGGGGGGGAAGCATAGACAGGCACACTGCTCCCACGCATGCTAAAATGCCATGTCCAACAGCTCAGCACTAAAATGGACAGAACAGCGCACACACACACACACACACACACACACATACACACACACACACACACAGTCAGACCCTTCATGGCCAGTGTATCACTGTGTTGCTGCCCCTCCATACTAACAATACTATTGGATCACATAACACCTGTTCTCAGAACATTCTGCTTTTTAAAATCACACATCCTCACACTGACAAAAACAGCTTTTAACTTTAAAGCGGCAATCAGCAGTAGACACAAGAACAAAGCAGACTCCCCGCCCCTGGTTCGGTAAAAAGCTGAGGGATGGAGCTGGAGAAATGGAACCACTCTTGAATTCATAGACAGAGCTATGGATGCAATGCCTGACCATCAATGATATGAAAATGATAGTTTTAACCATGTTTTGGGACTATATAGTGTTTGATTATATTTTCTTTGTTTACAAACGTTGGAGTAAAACAAGCTTACATTTTGGGTTCTGATGGGGTACTAAGATGGGAAACTACGCTCATGAGGCATTAATAAGTTATATTCTTCAAGAATCAATGGGTACATAACATACATTTTTAAGTCCAAAAATGTATGTAGCAACTGCTGATTGCCCCTTTAATAGTGTCTGTTGTGGCTGCAGAGAGTGTCAACTCCATCCATCAAACCTTCATCAGCCACCAACTCAAACACATGCCTGGCTGATTTCCTCTTTACAGATAAACAGGAGGAGATGTGGAAGACACACAACAACAGGTGTGCCTGATCTGGTACAAATATATTTTTTATTCCTTGTTGGTTGAACACTAAATGCTTTTGTACATTACATTTCATTTCCTCAGCTGAGCTCTGTGTATTGTATAGGAGTAAATCCATTGGGGGAGTTATATTGTAAATGTGTGACTATAGTGTACACTGAGTACATTTACTTTGTCTCTCTCTACCCATCACATATGCTAGTCTAGAAGTGGGTCAGACCGAACCACCACCATCTGGATCCAAAGCCTCAGCACAGGAACACCTTGCTTCGTCTCGAAACGAGCCATTGTTTACAGACGGCACTTTGCAGAAGTTTCCGTAGCCTGACGTCCTTGATCAACCAAATCTAAACTATTCGGTTTCACCAAAATAACATTTCCAGTCAACAGAGGCATATTCTGTACCTCTAGGCACAATACCTACGATTCGACATGTTGAATGTGTCCTTCACAATCAAGGAGGAGGGAGAGAGAGAGAGATGTCTATAGAGGGTATTCATTACCATTTGATGTGTGGGAACAATAAAGACATCCAAGGTTATAGGGCAAGTCTTGAGCGACTAAACTGAAAGAGAATACACAGGAGGCTGTGTGTGTGTGTGTGTATGTGTGTGTGTGTGTGTGTGTGTGTGTGTGTGTTTGTGAGCAACTAAACTGGCAGAGAAAGCAGTAGACAGCTGACTATATTGTTAGTCTGTTTTTATTGGTGTTGTTGTGAGATCTGATTGGCTACGCTGAACACATCTTCAGACCCCAAACTGGCAACCTGCCACCCACTGTAACTATGAAAAAGCATTCCTTAGCTACCACGACAACACACCATGGAGACGCACTCTCATAACCGCAGCTAAGCATGCACACACACACACACACACACACACACACACACAAACACACACACACACACACACATGCTGGTCAGCTTGAACTAAGGCTGGGTGCAGGAATAAGCCTTTTAACCAGATAGGTCTTTGGAATGAGGTGGATGGGTGCTTTAGCTCGCCCGCTGAACCGGGTGGGTCGAGTTTGAACCTTAGGGCGTCATGGTCTCAACATAAATGTACAGACGCTGCATAGTGCATACCCGATCACTGGTGACCTAGGCCAGGATTCAGTCCAATCGGGCTTTGTCTGCAATGCAGCTTTTAAAGGCAATGTTCCCTCATTCGCGAAGACCGCATTCACGAGAAACGCTGCATAGTATGTCGGCTCAGTCGGAAATTACCTTTAAAAGGCGCATAGCAGACAAAGTGCGATCGGATTAAAGGTTGCTCAAAGGCTGTAAGCCTTCTTGGGTAAATCAGCTGAGAGATGGGGGCTGATAGGCTGATGCTGATCGAGCTGGGCTGATAGGCTGATAATGAGTTGTGTGCTGGCTTGTTTCTGGCCGTCAGGCTGATACACTCACACACACCGGTCGATGCTATATGTAACTGGGTGTATGAGTCAGGCTGTGGGTCGGCTGGTGGACTGATTTAAAGGAAAGTAGAGCAGTCATCAAATCGACCAATCAGCGATGACCCCAGAGAAGATAATCAGATACAGCAAACTCCCTCTCAGATACACTGATTTAAACACACACACTCAACTACAAAACACACACTCGGTTCTAAAGCTTTCAGTTCATAAGCTTTCAGTTCAAAAACCCTTCGGTTCTTGACTCACACCGTCCTCATGCCCTTGTTCAGGGTTCCAGGCACAAAGTCCCTGCTGGACCGTGTGTGTGTGTGTGTGTGTGTGTGTGTGTGTGTGGTGTCAGGCTGATGCTATACCACCCAGGCATGACCAACGCGGATGAACAGACGGCATCATCTGTGGGCTCCTCTCTCTCCCTCCCTATCAATCTCTCCCTCTCTCTACTCTCTCTGTCTCACACACACACACCCACACACCCTTGTGGAGCTGAGTACCACATTATCATGTTCCTGATGCAGTGTTCATCACATCACCCCATTAGCAACGTATTTAGCACCGTGCTGTGAGTGAGAGCCTGTGTGACTATGTGCTGACTCATTAACAGTGCCAAACATCTCACTGCAGGAGAGTGGAGGAGAGGAAGGACAAGTGTGTGTGTGTGTGTGTGTGGAGGGGGGGGGGGAGAGAGAGAGAGAGAGAGAGAGAGAGAGAGAGGAGAGAGAGAGAGAGAGAGAGAGAGAGAGAGAGAGAGAGAGAGAGAGAGAGAGAGAGAGAGAGAGAGAGAGAGAGAGAGAGAGAGAGAGAGAGAGAGAGAGAGAGAGATGTCTATAGAGGGTATTCATTACCATTTGATGTGTGGGAACAATAAAGACATCCAAGGTTATAGGGCAAGTCTTGAGCGACTAAACTGAAAGAGAATACACAGGAGGCTGTGTGTGTGTGTGTGTGTATGTGTGTGTGTGTGTGTATGTATGTGTGTGTGTGTGAGAGCGACTAATCTGTTAGTCTGTTTTTATTGATGTTGTTGTGAGATCTGATTGGCTACGCTGAACACATCTTCAGACCCCAAACTGGCAACATGGCATCCACTGTAACTATGAAAAAACATTCCTTAGCTACCACGACAACACACCATGGAGACGCTCTCATAACCGCAGCTAATCACGCACGCACATACACACACACACACACACACACTCACTATGAAAAAACATTCCTTAGCTACCACGACAACACACCATGGAGACGCTCTCTCATAACCGCAGCTATGCGCGCACGCACACACACATACACACACGCACAAATGGTTGAGTTGGGAGGCAGTGGGTTGAGTTTGCACTTTAGGACCCCTGGTGACCTAGGCTGGGATTCAGTCCGATCGCGCTTTGTCTGCGGCTTTTAAAGGCAATGTTACTGCGTTCGCTGAGACTGCGTTGATGGTAAACGCTGCATAGTATGTTGGCTCAATCAGAAATTACCTTTAAAAGGCGCATAGCTGACAAAGTGAGATCGGATTGAATCCCCGCCCTAAAATGAACGCACCAAATTCAGTGTTTCTCTAAGGCTGGAAGCCTGATTGGGTGAATCAACAGAGAGCTGGGAGCTAATAGGTTGATGCTGATCGAGCTGGGCGCTGATAGGCTGATGCTGATCGAGCTGATAGGCTGATGCTGATTGAGCTGGGAGCTGATAAGCTGAGTTGTGTGTTGGCTTGTGTCTGGCCGTCAGGCCCTCCAGAGAGAACGCACAGCTGACCTAATGATTTCCTCTGTGAGCTGATAACACACAAACACGCACACACCGGTCGATGCTATCTGTAACTGGGTGTTTGAGTCAGGCTATGGGTCGGTTACAGGGTTTCCCAAACTCGGTCCTGGCCCCCAGGTGCACGTTTAGGTTTTTGCCCTAGCACTACACAGCTGATTTAAATAACCAACTCATCATCAAGCTTTGATTATTTGAAACAGCTGTGTAGTGTTAGGGCAAAAACCAAAACGTGCACCCAGGAGGGGCCCCAGGACCGAGTTTAGGAAATCTTTGGTTGGTGGACTGATTTAAAGTCCCAGCTGGACTGTGTGTGAGGTCAGAGGCAGGTGCTATACCACCCAGGCATGACCAATGCAGATGAACAGACAGCATCATCTGTGGGTCTCTCTCTCTCTCTCTCTCCTCTCTCTCTCTCTCTCTCTCTCTCTCTCTCTCTCTCTCTCTCCTCTCTCTCTTCTCTCTCTCTCTCTCTCTCTCTCTCTCTCTCTCTCTCTCTCTCTCTCTCTCTCTCTCTCTCTATACAGAGTGTTGTGTAACTATGTATCTCAAGGGCAACACATAAGTTATTAATAAGCATTATTAGCAAATGACTAATAAGCACTTTTCATCATAATTTGTGTTGGCCTACTGCATCCCACTGCCTCCCAACTCAACCATTTCTAACAGAGAAGATTCAGTAAAACCCATGGGAGGAGTAACCTTGTCTGAGACCTGAAGACTTGTGTTAGCTCCCCAAGCTGATGCCTAGGTTGTAGTTGAGCATGGGTAACACATTTATGAGGTGAACAGACGACCTGGGTTCAAATCCAGTCGGTTACACTGCAGGACACATACATTAGGCCCTGTTGGAGTAAAATCCTTCCCTCCATCCTCGCTGCCGTCCTGACATTTCATTCTTAAAGATGCACTATGCAGAAATCGCTCTGCCATTTCCTGTTGCAAAAATTCTAACAGTTTGCCTAATTTTAGTTTATGTGACAAAACAAGCAAGTACAGTGTAGAGAATCATTGTACCATCTAAAACGTTGTAAAACATATTTTCCATAACCAAAAATATTGTACTTTCAGCTGTTTGAAGCTGGTTTACAACACCAAAAGTAAAAGACACAGAAACTAAACTTAAGAACAGGAAGCATATAGATCTATTTCTATGCAAACTTGGTCTGGTCGCACAGAAAGTTACATATTGCAGCTTTAATGTTTATTAACATTCTCCATGTTTACATGCAATCCCCATGGAAACCCTCAGGTACTTGCTAAAAGCATTCTTCCTCCTTTTCTCCTTCTCCTCTCTTCCTTGCCTCCATTCCATCTCTCCATTCACAATGAATGTGTCCAGTGAAGAGAAACCTCTATCTGTTCTTTTATTCATGTTTTCCTGCTCAGCTTTAGGCTGGAAGAAGCCCATGTACTGTACATGTGAGCCCTGTGTACATGTGTGTGTGTTAAGAGCAGTGAAAACAGTGCATGGCTTTCTGTCCCTAGAGAGAAGCTGTCTGTTACTTCTGACAATGCCCCTTCACTACTCTCCCTCCTTCTCCCCCCACACCTCCCCCATCACTCTCTCCCTCCTTCTACCCCCACACCTCCCCCATCACTCTCTCTCTCCTTCTGCCCCCACACCTCCCCCATCACTCTCTCTCCCTCCTTCTCCCCCCACACCTCCCCCATCACTCTCTCTCTCCTTCTGCACCCACACCTCCCCCATAACTCTCTCTCTCTCCCCTTCTGCCCCACACCTCCCAATCACTCTCTCTCTCTCCTTCTGCCCCCACACCTCCCACATCACTCTCTCTCCCTCCTTCTGCCCCTACACCTCCCCCATCACTCTCTCTCCCTCCTTCTCCCCCCACACCTCCCCCATCACTCTCTCTCTCCTTCTGCCTCCACACCTCCCCCATAACTCTCTCTCTCCTTCTGCCCCCACACCTCCCACATCACTCTCTCTCCCTTCTTCTTCCCCCACACCTCCCCCATCACTCTCTCTATCCTTCTGCCCCCACACCTCCTCCATAACTCTCTCCCTCTCCTTCTGCCCCCACACCTCCCCATCACTCTCTCCCCCTCCTTCTCCCCCACACCTCCCCATCACTCTCTCCCTCCTTCTGCCCCCACACCTCCCCCATCACTCTCTCTCCCTCCTTCTCCCCCTCCACCTCCCCCATCACTCTCTCACCCTCCTTCTGCCCCCACACCTCCCCATCACTCTCTCTCCCTCCTTCTGCCCCCACACCTCCCCCATCACTCTCTCTCCCTCCTTCTGCCCCCACACCTCCCCCATCACTCTCTCCCTCCTTCTGCCCCCACACCTTCCCCATCACTCTCTCTCCCTCCTTCTCCTCCCACACCTCCCCATCACTCTCTCTCCCTCCTTCTTCCCCCTCACCTCCCCCATCACTCTCTCTCTCCTTCTGCCCCCACACCTCCCCCATCACTCTCTCTCTCTCCTTCTGCCCCCACACCTCCACCATCACTCTCTCCCTCCTTCTGCCCCCACACCTCCCCCATCACTCTCTCTCTCCTTCTGCCCCCACACCTCCCACATCACTCTCTCTCCCTCCTTCAGCCCCACACCTCCCCCATCACTCTCTCTCCCTCCTTCTCCCCCCACACCTCCCCTATCACTCTCTCCCTCCTTCTCCCCCCACACCTCCCCCATCACTCTCCCTCCCTCCTTCTCCCCCACACCTCCCCCATCACTCTCTCCGTCCTTCTCCCCCCACACCTCCCAATCACTCTCTCACCCTCCTTCTGCCCCCACACCTACCCCATCACTCTCTCACCCTCCTTCTGCCCCCACACCTCCCCATCACTCTCTCTCCCTCCTTCAGCCCCACACCTCCCCCATCACTCTCTCTCCCTCCTTCTCCCCCCACACCTCCCCCATCACTCTCTCACTCCTTCTGCCCCCACACCTCCCCCATCACTCTCTCTCTCTCCCTCCTTCTCCCCCCACACCTCCCCATCACTCTCTCTCTCCTTCTGCACCCACACCTCCCCCATAACTCTCTCTCTCTCCCCTTCTGCCCCACACCTCCCACATCACTCTCTCTCCCTCCTTCTGCCCCTACACCTCCCCCATCACTCTCTCTCCCTCCTTCTCCCCCCACACCTCCCCCATCACTCTCTCTCTCCTTCTGCCCCCACACCTCCCCCATAACTCTCTCTCTCCTTCTGCCCCCACACCTCCCCCATCACTCTCTCTCTCCCTCCTTCTCCCCCCACACCTCCCACATCACTCTCTCTATCCTTCTGCCCCCACACCTCCCCCATAACTCTCTCCCTCTCCTTCTGCCCCCACACCTCCCCCATCACTCTCTCTCTCTCCTTCTGCCCCCACACCTCCCCCATCACTCTCTCTCTCCTTCTGCCCCCACACCTCCCCCATCACTCTCTCTCCCCCTCCTTCTCCCCCCACACCTCCCCATCACTTTCTCCCTCCTTCTGCCCCCACACCTCCCCCATCACTCTCTCTCCCTCCTTCTCCCCCTCCACCTCCCCAATCACTCTCTCACCCTCCTTCTGCCCCCACACCTCCCCCATCACTCTCTCACCCTCCTTCTGCCCCCACACCTCCCCCATCACTCGCTCTCCCTCCTTCTGCCCCCACACCTCCCCCATCACTCTCTCTCTCCCTCCTTCTCCCCCCACACCTCCCACATCACTCTCTCTATCCTTCTGCCCCCACACCTCCCCCATAACTCTCTCCCTCTCCTTCTGCCCCCACACCTCCCCCATCACTCTCTCTCTCTCCTTCTGCCCCCACACCTCCCCCATCACTCTCTCTCTCCTTCTGCCCCCACACCTCCCCCATCACTCTCTCTCCCCCTCCTTCTCCCCCCACACCTCCCCATCACTTTCTCCCTCCTTCTGCCCCCACACCTCCCCCATCACTCTCTCTCCCTCCTTCTCCCCCTCCACCTCCCCAATCACTCTCTCACCCTCCTTCTGCCCCCACACCTCCCCCATCACTCTCTCACCCTCCTTCTGCCCCCACACCTCCCCCATCACTCGCTCTCCCTCCTTCTGCCCCCACACCTCCCCCATCACTCTATCCCTCCTTCTGCCCCCACACCCTACCCATCACTCTCTCTGCCTCCTTCTCCTCCCACACCTCCCCATCACTCTCTCCCTCCTTCTTCCCCTTCACCTCCCCCATCACTCTCTCTCTCTCCTTCTGCCCCTACACCTCCCCCATCACTCTCTCTCTCTCCTTCTGCCCCCACACCTCCACCATCACTCTCTCCCTCCTTCTGCCCCCACACCTCCCCCATCACTCTCTCTCTCCTTCTGCCCCCACACCTCCCCCATCTCTCTCTCTCCCTCCTTCAGCCCCACACCTCCCCCATCACTCTCTCTCTCTCCCTCCTTCTTCCCCCACACCTCCCCTATCACTCTTTCCCTCCTTCTCCCCCCACACCTCCCCATCACTCTCTCTCTCTCCTTCTGCCCCCACACCTCCCCCATCACTCTCTCCGTCCTTCTCCCCCAACACTTCCCAATCACTCTCTCACCCTCCTTCTGCCCCCACACCTACCCCATCACTCTCTCACCCTCCTTCTGCCCCCACACCTCCCCCATCACTCTCTCTCCCTCCTTCAGCCCCACACCTCCCCCATCACTCTCTCTCCCTCCTTCTCCCCCCACACCTCCCCCATCACTCTCTCTCTCCTTCTGCCCCCACACCTCCCCCATCACTCTCTCTCTCTCCTTCTGCCCCACACCTCCCCCATCACTCTCTCTCCCGCCTTCTGCCCCCACACCTCCCCATCACTCTCTCTCCCTCCTTCTCCCCCACACCTCCCCCATCACTCTCTCACCCTCCTTCTGCCCCCACCCCTCCCATCACTCTCTTACCCTCCTTCTGCCCCCACATCTCCCCCATCACTCTCTCTCTCCTTCTGCCCCCACACCTCCCCATCACTCTCTCTCTCTCCTTCTGCCCCCACACCTCCCCATCACTCTCTCCCTCCTTCTCCCCCCACACCTCCCCCATCACTCTCTCTCTCTCCTTCTGCCCCCACACCTCCCCCATCACTCTCTCTCTCTCTCTCCTTCTGCCCCCACACCTCCATATTCCTCTCGATCTCCTCCTTTAATTCCTTCTCTCCCTCAATCTCAAACCTTTACTCTACTGGTATCTGGAGGCAGGCAGGAGTGTGAGTTGAGTTTACACACACATAAAAACACACAGAGGGACCTTAACTAAACCAGTGTATAATGGAGCCAATTAGCAGACCTCAGTGAATCATAACCGTTTCTTTCAATATCACCATGGTCATTTATGGCTCATCATTCACTCCTCCGCTCTCTCACTTCTCTTCTCTCTCTTTCACTATATGGTTTGTATGGCAGTATGTGTCTGATGATGACCCTATAATTCACTCCTCTGCTTCCCTCCTCCTCTTCATTCTCTCCTATACCATCACTACAGCCATACATTCCTCATCACTTCATCATTCTCTCCTATACCATCACTACAGCCATACATTCCTCATCACTTCATCATTCTCTCCTCTACTTTCCCACGTCTGCTGCAATCCAACTACTTCACCATCACTAGTTCTGATACCAAGAATGATGACAGCATCCAAACCATCTCTGGTCATATCAGGTATGCTCCTAATAGGTTATGTCATCAATATGAGTCAACCTAATGGGTGATGTCATCAACGTTAGTCAGTCTTCTTCCCGTCAGTTCGATCCAGCTGGGAGCTCAGGTTTCAGAGATAGGAGAGAAGAGACTGTTTGTGTGTGTGATCTACGGTCACCTCCAAAATGATTGCCACCCTTGATAAAGATGAGCAAAGAAGACTGTATAAAATAAATAATACAAATACTGAGCTATATTGTATACTTAAAACATTGGAAAATTACATTATTTTATACTGATACAATTACTCAGAGATTTTTTTTTTTTTAACAAGTAATAAATAAAAATCTTTAAAAAAGGTAAATGTAAAAATTATTGGCACCCGTTTTCAATACTTTATACACCCTCCCCTTGCGAGGATAACAGCACTTAGCCTTTTTCTATAATGTTTTATGAGATTGGAGAACACATTGGGAGGGACCTTAGACCATTCCTGCATACAGAATCTTTCCAGATCCTTGATATCCTTCGGTCTGCGCTCATGGACTGCCCTCTTCAATTCAAACCACAGGTTTTCAGTTGGGTTCAACTAAGTCCGGAGACTGAGATGGCCATTGCAGAATGTTGATTTTGTGGTCAATTAACAATTTATTTGTAGATTTTATGTGTGCTTGGGGTAATTGTCTTGCTGGAAGATCCACTTGCGGTCAAGCTTCAGCCTCCTGGCAGAGTCAACAAGGTTTTTAGCTAAAATGTCCTGGTACTTGGTAGAGTTCATGATGTCATTGATCTTAACAAGGGCCCCAGGACCAGTGGAAGCAAAACAGCCCCATAACATCACAGATCCACCACCATAGGTATGAGGTTATTTTCTGCATATGCATCCTTCTTTCGAAGCCAAACCCACCACTGGTGTGTGTGGCCAAAGAGCTCTATTGGTTGTTGGTTGTTCTCAATAAAGTATTTTTTCATGGCAACCCTTCCAAATAGCCTATTGGCATGGATGTGGCGTCTAATTGTAGATTTGTAGACTTGGTGACCCCAAGATGCGACCAAGTTCTGTAATTATCCAACTGTGGCCCTTGGACTTTTCTTTGCTTCCAAACCATCTTCCTCACTGTGCGTGGGGACAAGATACACATGCATCCTCTACCGGGCAAGTTTACCCCTGTTCCAATGGTTTTAAACTTCTTAATTGTGGTAAGTGGTATATTTGGTATTTCAGTCATTTTTTTGTACCCATTGCCTGACTTACGAAAGTCAACAACCATTTGTCTCTTTTCATGCATGGGTTCTTTGCCTTTCCCCATGGTGATGGACGCAACTAGCTCTCACAGTCTCACATCAAAATTAGACGTTCATCCACGTTTCTCAAAAGTCAAATATAATTTTGAAGTGTTTAAGGTTAACTTTAGGCCTTATCTCTGAAATGTTAAGGTTAGGGTTAAGTTTAGGCATTAACTCTGAAATCTTAAGGTAAGGCATGAACTCAGAATGGTTAAGGTAAGGGTTAAGGTTTGGGATAGGCTGAAAAACAACTTTCTATCACTGGATTCGAACTTGCAACCCTTGGAATTAGAGGCAGATGCCCCTCCATCATCCCCATCCACAACACCCTAGCAAAACCGAAACCTACTTGAAGGTAACAGTGCTCATTGTTGCCCCTAGTGGCTGGTTTCTACGTCATCTCCCCACATCCTCAGACATGAATGGTCGTCAAATACTGACTTGTACCATGGGTGACCTGGCTGGATGGATGACAAAGGGATTCTGCACACGTTACCACATTTTTATACCCCAGTAAAACAGGAAGCCATGGAATGCCACAATACAGTTCCGTAAACTTAGATTAATTTAAAAAAGTAGAATGTTGATGCAGATTTAATTTTGTTTGATTTAATTTATAAGAATCTTTAGGGGTGCCAATAATTTGGACACGTATCTTTTTGAGAATTTTATTTTGTACTTATTTTTTGAGCATACAATATAGCTGTGTGTGTGTGTATGTACGTGTGTGATGAACCTTACAGCAGGCATAACTGTGAGAATACAATACGTCAATGATCAATAACATCTTGTTTGTATAGACCCTTTAACAAATGCCTTAGTCACCAAGTGCCTAACAGCTACCAGGACCTACTCCCCCACAGAGCATGGAGAGGCAACAGTGGCCATCTCTCCCTCTCCTCTCCTCTCTCCTCTCCTCTCTCCCTCTCCTCTCCTCTCTCCTCTCTTCTCTCCCTCTCCCTCTCCCTCTCCTCCACTCAGTCGTTTCGTCTCGTCTCATCTTGTCTCTCCTCTCTTCCTCTCTTCCATACTCACAAGCACACTTTCTAAAACTCCCAACAGCTATGTTCCAATCAGACCTTCTGTGTTCCAAAGGCCAGATGAGTTGATAGCTGAAAACTGGAGCGCAACAACAAAGAGCCAGCGGGATAGTTCCAGCAGGATGGATTGATTTAACTGTCTTACAGTCATGATGGGCTTTTCAACCAAACCATTTTTGAGATGATGGATGTCGAGAAGTAGAACAATCCCACAATAACAGTCATATCCATACACAGATTAGATGGAATCTGAGTTCTATAGAAACATTTCAGTTTAGATTTTTTCAGAGCGTTAGTGTAGTTGCCACATTGTTCTTTGACACTGTGGAACATTGCTACATTCACACTCTGGGAGCTGTTCTCTTTTCCGTAGCCCAGCGAAGGGACGCGTTTGAGAAGTGAACAAGACAAAATTATGTTTATTTAACATAATGTTAGACAGACGTAGCTATCGGCGTCGCTCTGAGTATTGCTGCTACCTTCTCTTATCATCACACACGCGAACAAACACACACACACACACACAGTCTCTGGAACAGGACCAGGCAGGCTCTTCAATGGGACTCTGTAATGAAGGGTAGACAGACGATGGGACCATTCAGATGATGGTGATGAGGGATGAAGCAAAGAGAAGATGAAATATTAGCTGTATAAAACACTTGGCTGGAAACTATCCTGATCATGCCAATCAACTAGAACCACAAACTCAGCTCACAGCCATCAGCCTTATAGTGACAGTTAGTATTGAACTAGGCCCAGCTAGAATGGGCTTACTGCACCTTATACTGTGCACAAATGTGCTTCTAACCACTGACCCCTAACTTTAACGGCTAAAATAGCTTAGGGTAGGTTTTGCCCATTCTGGTCCTTTTAAACATCTAGACAAGCCATAGCATCAAATCAAAACAAATGCTTACTTACAAGCCCTTAACCAACAATGCAGTTTTAAGAAAATATTTAGTAAATAAACTAAAGTTACTGGTTTTAAACCCATGCCATGGAGAGGAGAGTGTGGTTGTGAGTGTGAGTCCTAGGATGTGTAATCCACACAGTCAGATATGGAGCAGTGGGACTAGTAATGTCACTGTTATTATCCTAATACAAACTTCTGTTCTGTCATCATCCCGACCCTAGTAGAGGCTGGGCTAAAGCTGTGGAAACATCAAGGCACAGACACTTAGTCAGGACAACAACAGCAGCAAGGAAAGAACAGCGGAAGAGACAGCCCAACACAAAACTCCTGACAGTTCAATCACACCGCGCACGGATTGGGCTGGGTTCAGAGCAGCTCAGCCACACAGTTAAGCTGCAGTTAATTGCTTCTATTGTGGAATAGTGTCAGCAGCATCCCTACAACCACAGAGTCAGCCAGAACTGATAATCCTGAACACACACTGTTTTCAATGTTATACCAGGGAGGGCCTCTGGGGAACTAGAGAAAGTGGTGAGGAGAAAATAAGAGGTGATCTGATGAGAAGAGAAAGATGAATTACGGATGAGTGAGTTTTACAGAGAAGAGAACAGAGGAGAGAGAAGAGGAGAGAGGGGAGAGAAGAGAGGAGAGAGGGGAAGAGAAGAGGAGAGAGGGGATAGGGGAGATAAGAGGAGAGGGGAGCGAGGAGAGGAAAGAGGAGAGAGGTGATAGGGGAGATAAGAGGAGAGAGGGGAGAGGAGAGAGGAGAGAGGGGAAATGGGAGAGGGGAGAGGAGAGAGGAGAGAGGGGAGAGAAGAGGAGAGAGGGGAGAGGAGAGAGAAGAGGGGAGAGGGGAGGAGAGAGGGGAGTATGAGAGGGGGGAGAAGAGGGAAGAGGAGAGAGGGGAGAGGGGACAGAAGAGAGAGGAGAGAGGGGAGAGGGGAGGAGAGAGGGTAGAGGGGAGAGGGGAGATGGGAGGAGAGAGGGGAGGAGAGAGGGGAGAGGGGAGCATGAGAGAGGGGAGAGGAGAGTACGAGAGGGGAGGAAGGGAGAGACAGGGGAATGGGGAGCATGAGAGAGGGGAGAAAGAAAAGGGGGAGAAGAGATGAGGAGGGTAGAGGACAGGAGATGATAATAGAGGGGAGAGGAGAGAGAACAGAGGAGGGAGAAGAGAGAAGAGAAGAGGGTGACAGGAAAGGGGAAGGAGGAAAAGAGGACAGAAATTGTGGGAGCGAATGTAATGCCAGGAGAAGAGTAGAGAGAGAAGAGGAGAGGAGAGAGAAGTAGATGAGAGGAGAGGAATGAAGGGCTGGCTAGAGAATAACGTGCCAGCTTCGATCTAACCTCCTCCCGCGAGTTCTCTTTACCCTGTAAAGTCCAGCGGTCACAGAGAGACCAGACCTCTGTGTCCTAGCCCGTTACAGACACGGTCAACCAGCGTAACAAGGTCAATCTAATAACAACACACAATATACTTCCGATCAAATATCTGTGCGTGCACGAGGACAGAGCTAATTTCTCAGAAACAGCTTGCACACACACAGAGACACACACACACACACACAGCAGCGTGGTGATACAATTAACATATTTGAGCCAGTTCCATGGCAGCCCAGTCAGTGGGAGTCTGTGATATGACTAGAAAACAGATCAGCTATAGGCTACAGAACACAGAGCCTATCAGCACATGAGGAGGAATACCTAACAGCCCCTCTGAAGGCAAAACACATAATAATGTATTATTGTAGCCCATGAACTGAGAGAAAGAGAGTGAGAGAGAGCAAGAGAGAGAGAAAAATACCATGTTGATTAAATAGAGAACATCAACAGCAGAGAAACGGTCCTGTCTTTCTGTCTGACATTCAGTTAGCAGCAGGATTGTGGAGGGTCATAGATAGCCTGTAGCCCGTCTGACACACACACACACACACACACACACACACACACACACACACACACACAGGGACCCTTTGTCGAGGCGCAGATCATGATGCTGCAACCAAACAAATCAGTGCATGTTTTATAAGCTTTGTCACACACAACACACGCACGCGCATGAACACAACATTCTTTCGACAAACAGAAATATTCATAAAGTCATAGGCAGAATCCAAAACAACGATTGGCTAGGGAAATTGTCCTGTGTGTTGTGTTCTTTGTGCCCGTCTCTCTCCCACACGTCACGTTGTAATGTAGGCTATTCCACAGCCTGTAACAACAAGCTCTATCATCAGCACCAGAACAACAGTAGCCTAGGTCTAGCTCATAGACCGTATGGTCTAGCTCCTCTAGCCTAACCATCTAAGCACATTATATGTCCAATGTAATTTAAAGTGCTAAAATATTAATTATACTAGCCTACTAGGCCTACATTTAAGATTCGTATCATGATTCTAATTGGAAAAGGCGAATGGTCCTATTCCTGTAGCTTACGCTATTTAGCCTTCACCAGCAGAATAGACAAACAGACAAAGCAAAGTTGTGATAGTCATTCATGCTGGATAGGAGCCAGGGGGAATCTCATACAAATCAATTTAGCCCAATGGGTTGGGCGCTTAGGGCAAAGACGCGCGCGCGCGCGCACACACACACACACACCGGTCAGAAAGTTAAACTCAGCATCGTTACCATGTGTTTCTGCCGCGACGCCGGTCCAAATCATACCGACACAGAGACAGAGCAGCGCTGTCAGGGCACCGATTCGGTAACGGCATGGTGGCATGGCTCCACACAGCCAGGCAGAGCCGGTCCGTCCAGAGAGAACTGCTAACGATAAATGCACGAGGAGAATAGTTGGGTGGTGGTCGACGTTCGATCTGTACCGCGACAGTTGTGTTCGCGCAGCAGCGATCTTCTAGATGTGACGCGCCGCTTGTTTTTCTCCTCAAAGCGCACTGTGAGGATCAGTGTGATGCTGGTGGTGGTTTCTCTGCGGTCCGTATGTCATGCCTTCTCTCGCCTGAACCCCGCAATATGCCAGGTCTCTTCTGCCTCTTCTGCCCTGATCTCTCTCTCCTCCCTCTCAGTACCAATCTGCATGCCGCTCTCTCTTTCTCAAACACACACTCCCATTCACACGCACGCACGCACACACACACACACACACACACACACACACACACACACACACACACACACACACACACACACACACACACACACACACACACACACACACCTGAAGTTAAAAGCCTGTAATGACAGATCAATAGTCCAACAGTCTACATTTAAAGATATGTCCTGGCTTCAAATTCTTCAAAAAGCTGCCATAACATTTGGAGAAAGCTTCAAATATTCAGTGAAAATATTCATTTATTGTCTTTTCATTAGGGAGGTCAAATGACAAAAAATTTAATCAAGTTAATAGCAGAATTTGCTGTGATTAATCCAATGAATTGCAAATTCATAATTTGCTCAGATTTAGTTTTCATTTCAAACTGCAATATGTAACTTTTTGGGCCCCGACCAAATTCACCTAGAAATGTGAGTTATAGATCTTTCATTCGCATTGAAAGCAAGTCTAAGAAGCAGCAGATCTGTTCTATGTGCACTATTTCTATGCTTCCTGTTCTTCAATTTCCTTTTTGTATCTTTTACTTTCGGTTTTGTACACCAACTTCAAACAGCTGCAAATACAATATTTTGGGTTATGGAAAATATATTTCACAGCGGTTTAGATGGTACAATGATTCTCTACACTATCCTTGCTTGTTTTGCACATAAACTGAAATTAGGCGAACTATTAGAATTTTAGCAACCATGAAATCCACAGATTTCTGCATAGTGCACCTTTAAGATTTTTTATACAAAAATACATGACAAGAATATTGATTTCTTGATTTTGTCCAAAGTAAAGGTAAGCAAAATCAGGTAAATTGATAAAGCACACTTTCTTTAACCTCGATGTCAACTTGTTTTGCCATCGCATTGTTGTTTTTAGCTGTATAGATTATGTATTTTGGATGTTTTCGGTGTAGTTTGAACAATGCAATTAATCAAGCTAAAAACCATTTTTGCACTAAAATTACAAAAAGTTAACTTGAGTTTAAAGTAAGGACTTTTCATACATCACAGGGGTTTAATCTACCAACAGCCCACGTTAGTGCCTGGCTTTGTCAATAATTAGGAATTAAAACTGCTGCCGGAGACCGCTGATTGTGGATACACATTGTGTGTGTGTGTGTGCCAACAGTGCTTGACCCCTCTGCATTCATGCAGCAAATGCCCGTATCCATGGCGATGCGCTGTTGTACATCTGAAATGACAGAATGCAAAAGAGGAGCAGAGGAACACAGAAAAGAAGGTGAAGACAGAAAGTATCTCTATATTACACTGTTTAAAAGGAAAGAGAGAGAATGAATAGAGAGAGAACTAGAAAGAGAGTTTTTGGGGTTTAGATAGATAGAAAGTGTTGGGGTTTAGATTGACAGAAAGTGTTGGGGTTTAGATAGATAGACAGTTTTGCCTGATGGCTCGTTGCAGGCGTACATGGGCAGCGTTCCAGGTCTCCTCCGAGCGCCAAAACCATTCATCCACCGCAGGTGCCTCGATCTGGCTCTGATGCCAAGGTGCCAGGACCGGCTGATAACCTAATACACACTGGAATGGAGAAAGGTTAGTGGAGGAGTGGCTGAGTGAGTTTTGGGCCATCTCTGCCCAGGGGATGAAAATCGACCACTCCCCCGGCCAGTCCTGGCAATAGGACCTAGAAACCTACCCACATCCTGGTTTACTCTTTCCACCTGCCCATTTCTCTCGGGGTGAAACCCTGAGGTCAGGCTGACCGAGACCCCCAGACGTTCCATGAACGCCCTCCAGACCCTTGAGGTGAACTGGGAACCCTGATCAGACACTATATCTTCAGGTACCCCGTAGTGCCGGAAGACGTGTGTAAATAGGGCCTCCACAGTCTGTAGGGCCGTAGGGAGACCGGGCAGAGGAATGAGACGGCAGGACTTAGAAAACCGATCCACAATGACCAGGATCGTGGTGTTCCCTTGTGACGGGGGAAGGTCCGTAATGAAATCCACCGATAGGTGGGACCACGGCCGTTGTGGAACGGGTAGGGTTTGTAATTTCCCTCTGGACAGGTGTCTAGGTGCCTTACACTGGGCGCACACAACTTAGCTAAAGTGGGCCACCAGTACTTCCCACTAAGACAGTGCACTGTCCGACCGATGCCAGGATGACCAGAGGAGGGTGACGTGTGAGCCAAATAGATCAATCGATCACGGACATCCAACGGCACGTACATACGACCCTCTGGACACTGGGGGGGGAGTGGGCTCTGTATGTAACGCCCGCTCGATGTCCGCGTCAACCTCCCACACCACCGGTGCCACCAGACACGAAGCCAGAAGTATGGGAGTGGGCTCCATAGACCTCTCCTCTGTGTCATACAGTCGGGACAGTGCGTCTGCCTTAGCGTTCTGGGAACCTGGTCTGTAAGAAAGGGTGAACACAAAACGGGTGAAAAACATGGCCCACCTTGCCTGGCGAGGGTTCAGTCTCCTCGCTGCCCGGATGTACTCCAGATTGCGGTGGTCAGTCAAAATGAGGAATGGGTGTTTAGCCCCCTCAAGCCAATGCCTCCATGGTTTCAGAGCCTTAACCACAGCTAACAGCTCCCGGTCCCCCACATCATAGTTGCGCTCCGCCGGGCTGAGCTTCTTCGAAAAGAAAGCACAGGGGTGGAGCTTTGGTGGCGTACCTGAGCGCTGAGACAGTACAGATCCTATCCCAGCCTTGGACGCGTCCACCTCCACTGTGAATGCCAAGGAGGGATCCGGATGAGCCAGCACTGGAGCCGAGGTAAACAGGTCCTTCAGGTGACCAAAAGCCCTGTCTGCCTCAGCTGACCACTGCAGTCGCACCGGTCCCCCTTCAGCAAGGAGGTAATGGGAGCCGCTACCTGACCAAAGCCCCGGATAAACCTCCGGTAGTAGTTGGCAAACCCTAAGAATCACTGCACCTCCTTCACCGTGGTTGGAGTCGGCCAATTACGCACGGCCGAAATGCGGTCAATCTCCATCTCCACCCCTGACGCGGACAGGAGGCCCCCCTTCCGGTCTCCCTGAGAGCAGCACCTTCGAGCTCCATCGGTGTAGGGTCGGAGGTGCTGGGGGATGGAATGAACGGACCCTGATCCGGACGTCCGCTGGTCACCAACAGGTTATCCAGCCTTATCGACATATCCACCAGCTGGTCCAGGTTAAGGGTTGTGTCCCTGCAGGCCAGCTCCCAACGAACGTCCTCCCGTAGGCTGCATCGGTAGTGGTCAATTTGGGCCCTCTCATTCCATCCCGCGCTGGCAGCCAGGGTCCTGAAGTCCAGTGCGAAGTCCTGTGCGCTCCTCTTCCCCTGTCTGAGGTGGAACAGACGTTCCCCCGCCGCTCTCCCCTCCGGTGGATGATCGAATACCGCCCGGAAGCGGCGGGTGAAATCTTCATAGCACACCGACGCCGCGTCTATTCCTCCCCATTCGGCGTTGGCCCACTTGAGCGCTCTCCCCGACAGACAGGAGATGAGGGCGGACACACTCTCGTATCCCGAGGGAGCCGGGTGGATGGTAGCTAGGTAGAGCACTACCTGGAGCAGAAAACCCTGGCACCCGGCAGCTGTACCGTCATATGCCCTCGGGAGCGAGAGCCGAATCCCACTGGACCCAGGTGACGAAGGGGTGGACAGCGGTGTGGGTTGCTGTATAGTTGGAGGAGGTGTAGGAAAACCCCTTCTCTCCCATCGCTCCATGGTGTTCAACACACGCTCCATGGCTGTGCCGAGAGTCTGTATCATAGTCGCCTGCTGTTGGACGCGTTCATGTTGGGATTTAGATAGATAGAAAGTATTGAGGTTTAGATACAGAGATAAATAGAGAAGTGTTGGGGTTTAGATAGAAAGTGTTGAGGTTTAGACAGATAGAACGTGTTGGGGTTTAGGTTGACAGAATGTGTTGGGGTTTAGATAAATAGAAAGTGTTGGGGTTTAGATAGAAAGTGTTGAGGTTTAGATAGATAGAATGTGTTGGGATTTATAGATTGACAGAAATTGTTGGGGTTTAGATAGATAGAAAGTGTTGGGGTTTAGATACATATAATGTGTTGGGGTTTAGATAAATATAAAGTGTTGGGGTTTAGATAGATAGACAGTTTTGGTGTTTAGATAGAGAGATAGAAAGTGTTGGGGTTTAGATACATATAATGTGTTGGGGTTTAGATAAATAAAGTGTTGGGGTTTAGATAGATAGACAGTTTTGGTGTTTAGATAGAGAGATAAAAAGTGTTGGGGTTTAGATAGATAGAATGTGTTGGGGTTTAGATTGATAGAAAGTGTTGGGGTTTAGATTGATAGAAAGTGTTTGGGTTTAGATAGATAGAAAGTGTTTGGGTTAAGATAGATAGAAAGTGTTGGGGTTTAGATTGATAGAAAGTGTTTGGGTTTAGATAGATAGAAAGTGTTGGGGTTTAGACAGATAGAAAGTGTTGGGGTTTAGATATAGAGACAGAAAGTGTTGGGGTTTAGAAAGATAGAAATTGTTGGGGTTTAGATTGACAGAAAGTGTTGGGGTTTAGATAGATAGAACGTGTTGGGGTTTAGATTGACAGAATGTGTTGGGGTTTAGACAGATAGAAAGTGTTGGGGTTTAGATTGAAATAAATTGTTGGGGTTTAGATAGATAGAATGTGTTGGGGTTTAGATAAATATGAAGTGTTGGGGTTTAGATAGATAGAAAGTGTTGGGGTTTAGATAAATATAAAGTGTTGGGGTTTAGATAGATAGACAGTTTTGGTGTTTAGATAGAGAGATAGAAAGTGTTGGGGTTTAGATAGATAGAACGTGTTGGGGTTTAGATAGATAGAATGTGTTTGGGTTTAGATAAATATAAAGTGTTGGGGTTTAGATTGATAGAAAGTGTTTGGGTTTAGATAGATATAAAGTGTTGGGGTTTAGACAGATAGAAAGTGTTGGGGTTTAGATATATAGAAAGTGTTGGGGTTTAGAGCGACATATAGAAAGTGTTGGGGTTTAGATACATATAATGTGTTGGGGTTTAGATAAATATAAAGTGTTGGGGTTTAGATAGATATACTGTCACGATCGTCGTATTGAATAGACCAAGGCGCAGCGTGATGAATGAACATGGTTAACTTTATTATCTTTAGTGATAATAGAAACAACAATCAACAAAACAAGAAACGACTCGTGAAGTCCACGGTAACAATGACCAACACGGAACAAGAACCCACCAACACAAAGGGAAAACAGACAGTTTAAATATGGCTCCCAATCAGAGACAACCAACGACAGCTGACACTCGTTGCCTCTGATTGGGAGTCACTCTAGCCAACATAGAAATACACACAACAGAATGAACACACCCTGGCTCAACATATAGAGTCCCAGAGCCAGGGTGTGACAGTACCCCCCCCTAAAGGCGCGGACTGCGACCGCGCCTCAACTTGAACAAAACAGGGGAGGGCTGGGTGGGCATACCTCCTCGGCGGCGGTTCTGGCTCCGGCCTTGCCCACCACCCTCCAATAAACCCCCCATAGCGCCCCTGGTCCAGTCTGGCCCCGCTGGCTGGAGCTGAACTGGACTTAGCAGGAGCGGTTAGCTTCAGCTCCGTAGTGGAGCAGTTGACCGGTACCTTACCAGGCACCGGTGACCCAGGCACGGGTTGTGCTGGACTGACGACGCGCACCCCTGGCTTGGTGCGTGGAGGAGGAACGGGCCTTACCAGGCTGACGACGCGCACACCTGGCTTGGTGCGTGGAGGAGGAACGGGCCTTACCAGGCTGACGACTCGCACCCCTGGATTGGTGCGTGGAGGAGGAACGGGCCTTACCAGGCTGACGACTCGCACCCCTGGCTTGGTGCGTGGAGTAGGAACGGGCCGGACCAGGCTGACGACTCGCACCCCTGGCTTGGTGCGAGTGGCAGGAACAGGCCGGGCCGGGCTGGCGACGCGCACCGTAGACTTGGTGCGAGTGGCAGAAACAGGCCGGGCCGGGCTGACGATGCGCACCCCTGGCTTGGTGCGTGGAGGAGGAACGGGCCTTACCAGGCTGACGACGCACACCGTAGGCTTGGTGCGTGGAGCAGGGACAGGCCGGGCTGGGCTGGCGACGCACACCGTAGGCTTGGTGCGTGGAGCAGGGACAGGCCGGACTGGGCTGGCGACGCACACCGTAGGCTTGGTGCGTGGAGCAGGGACAGGCCGGACTGGGCTGGCGACGCACACCGTAGGCTTGGTGCGTAGAGCAGGGACAGGCCGGACTGGGCTGGCGACGCACACCGTAGGCTTGGTGCGTGGAGCAGGGACAGGCCGAACTGGGCTGGCGACGCACACCGTAGGCTTGGTGCGTGGAGCAGGGACAGGCTGGACTGGGCTGGCGACGCACACCGTAGGCTTGGTGCGTGGAGCAGGGACAGGCCGAACTGGGCTGGCGACGCACACCGTAGGCTTGGTGCGTGGAGCAGGGACAGGCCGGACTGGGCTGGCGACGCACACCGTACACTTGGTGCGAGGGGCCGGAACAGGCCGGACCGTACTGGGGACACACACCACTGGCTCTACCTCGGGATCTAGAACGGGCCGGACCGGACTGGTTACACACCCCAGTACCTCTCGCCGTGCCTCTACACCTTCCTTCCCTACTTTGACCAGTGGCCCCTGTAACCTGGTGGCCTTCTGAATCCGCCCCTTTTCTGCCTCCGTCAGCCCCGTCGTCCATGCCGTGTGCCCCCCCCTAAAAAATGTCTGGGGTTGCCTCTCGCCTGTCCGACGTTGACACTGCTGACGCCGCTGCTCCTCTCTCGCCAGGGCCTTAATCCTAGCCCATGGCCCTTTTCCCCCGAGCATGTCCTCCCAGGACCACACTTTGCCCACCTGGGCCATCGCCAACCTCTCCATCTCCTTTCCCGGCGCTTCCTCCCATGTCCAGTCCAAGATCTGCCCCTGGACACGCTGCTTGGTCCTTGTATGGTGGGTTCTTCTGTCACGATCGTCGTATTGAATAGACCAAGGCGCAGCGTGATGAACGAACATGGTTAACTTTATTATCTTTAGTGATAATAGAAACAACAATCAACAAAACAAGAAACGACTCGTGAAGTCCACGGTAACAATGACCAACACGGAACAAGAACCCACCAACACAAAGGGAAAACAGACAGTTTAAATATGGCTCCCAATCAGAGACAACCAACGACAGCTGACACTCGTTGCCTCTGATCGGGAGTCACTCTAGCCAACATAGAAATACACACAACAGAATGAACACACCCTGGCTCAACATATAGAGTCCCAGAGCCAGGGTGTGACATATACATTGTTGGGGTTTA
The DNA here is from genome assembly GCF_964263955.1 of Coregonus lavaretus. NCBI lineage: Eukaryota > Metazoa > Chordata > Actinopteri > Salmoniformes > Salmonidae > Coregonus > Coregonus lavaretus. The sequence goes on along the minus strand of NC_139991.1, from coordinate 61,421,713 downwards.
GACAGAAAGTGTTGAGGTTTATAAACCCCAACACATTCTCTCAATCTAAACCCCAACACGTTCTATCTATCTAAACCTCAACACTTTCTATCTAAACCCCAACAATTTATATCTATCTAAACCCCAACACTTTCTATATGTCTCTCTAAACCCAAACACTTTCTATTTATCTAAACCCCAACACTTTCTATCTGTCTAATGACAGAAAGTGTTGGGGTTTAGATAGATAGAAAGTGTTGGGGTTTAGATAAAGTGTTGAGGTTTAGATAGATAGAATGTGTTGGGGTTTAGATAAATATAAAGTGTTGGGGTTTAGATTGACAGAATGTGTTGGAGTTTAGATAGATAGAAAGTGTTGGGGTTAAGATATAGAGATGATACAAAGTTTTGGGGTTTAGATAAAGATTGATAGAAAGTGTTTGTGTTTAAATAGATATAAAGTGTTGGGGTTTAGATAGATATAATGTGTTGGGGTTTAGATAGATAGAACGTGTTGGGGTTTAGATTGACAGAAAGTGTTGGGGTTTAGATAGATGGAACGTGTTGGGGTTTAGATAGATGGAACGTGTTGGGGTTTAGATAGAGAGATAGAAAGTGTTGGGGTTTAGATAGATACACAGTTTTGGTGTTTAGATTGAAAGATATAATGTGTTGGGGTTTAGATAAAGCGATAGAAAGTGCTGGGGTTTAGATAAAGATAGATATAAAGTGTTTGGGTTTAGATAGATAGAACATGTTGGGGTTTAGAAAGGTAGAAAGTGTTGGGGTTTAGATAAATAGAAAGTGTTGGGGTTTAGATAGAGAGACATATAGAAAGGGTTGGGGTTTAGATAGATAGAACGTGTTGGGGTTTAGATTGACAGAAAGTGTTGGGGTTTAGATAAATAGAAAGTGTTGGGGATTAGATAGAAAGTGTTGAGGTTTAGATAGATAGAACGTGTTGGGGTTTAGATTGACAGAAAGTGTTGGGGTTTAGATAGGTGGAATGTGTTGGGGTTTAGATAGATGGAACGTGTTGGGGTTTAGATAGAGAGATAGATAGACAGTTTTGGTGTTTAGATTGAAATATAGAAAGTGTAGGGATTTAGATAAAGAGATAGAAAGTGCTGGGGTTTAGATAGAGAGATATAAAAAATAGTGGGGTTTAGATAAAGAGATAGATACAAAGTGTTGGGGTTTAGATAGAAAGTGTTGAGGTTTAGATAGATAGAACTTGTTGGGGTTTAGATATATATAAAGTGTTGGGGTTTAGATAGATAGACAGTTTTGGTGTTTAGATAGAGAGATAGAAAGTGTAGAGGTTAGATAGATAGAAAGTGTTTGGGTTTAGATAGATAAAGTGATGGGGTTTAGATAGAAAGTGTTGGGCTTTAGATAGATAGAAAGTGTTTGGGTTTAGATAGATAGAAAGTGTTGGGGTTTGACAGATAGAAAGTGTTGGGGTTTAGATATAGAGATAGATTAAAAAAAGTGTTGGGGTTAAGATATAGAGATAGATAAAAAGTGTTGGGTTTTAGATAGAGAGACATATAGATGTCACGGTTTCGGCCGAGGCTGCCTCTCTTCCTTGCTCGGGCAGGCTTCGGCGTTTGTCGTCTCCGGAATACTAGCTGCCACCGTTGCATGTTTCTATGTTCGTTTGCTTTTGTCTGATTGTTGTCACACCTGTTATCATTTAGTGTCATTAGTGTCCTATTTAGTTCTCGTTGTGTTTGTCAGGTGTTGTGTGTGATTGTTTTACTGTCGTGCCGGTAGGCTGGAGATTTACTGTTTGCTCGGTTGAGCTAGTTTGCTCCTTAGTTTTGGAGTATTTTGTCGCACCTGTTTGTGCGCTTGTGTTTACGCCTACGTGCGGAGCTTTTGCCTCAGGGCATTTATTTCGTGTTTGTTTTGCTGTGCCTCACTAAAGTCTGTTGGACTAACGTACTGCGTCCTGCGCCTGATTCCACCCACACCCACCTACATCTACCTTGACAGAATCACACACCATACTCGATGGAATCAGCAGGAGCCGCAGCAGCACAGGCGACGTTGGAGGACAGGATCCGTGAGCAGGATGACCAGATCCTGCGGATGGGGTCCGCACTGCAGGAGGTGATCACCACCATCCGAGGCTGGGAGACCCGAGGGACTCCTCCACCGCCATCCTCCCTGCCCGCACCATCGGCCACTCAGCCCATTCCCGCTCCGGAACCCAGAGGAGTTCGACTCTCGCTCCCGAGGGCCTATGATGGGACCGCGGCCGGGTGTCAGGGATTCCTTCTCCAGGTGGAGCTTTACCTGGCCACCGCGCACCCGGCGCCCTCGGGACACGAGAGTGTGTCCGCCCTGATCTCCTGCCTTTCCGGGAAGGCGTTGGAATGGGCCAACGCAGAGTGGAGGAGGATCGACGCTAACACCATCACCTACGACGAGTTCTCCCGCCGCTTCAGGGCGGTGTTTGACCATCCCCCGGAGGGGAAAGCGGCGGGGGAGCGTCTGGTCGGCCTCAGGCAGGGGAAGAGGAGTGCCCAGGAGTTCGCCTTGGAGTTCCATACCCTAGCGGCGGATGCAGGGTGGAATGAGCGGGCTATCATCGATCACTACAGATGTAGTCTACGCGAGGACGTCCGTAGGGAGCTGGCCTGTAGGGACACCAGCCTCTCGTTCGACCAGTTGGTCGACATGTCCATCAGGCTGGATACCCTGCTAGCTACCCGCCTACGTTCCGAGGGGGGTCCGTCCATTTCACCCTCCAGCGCCTCCGAGCCGTGCCCCATGGAGCTCGGGGGCGCTGGCGCTAGAGAGAGGAGGGGTCGGCTTACGAGGGGGTCCATCTCCTGCACCAACTGTGGTCGGGGAGGACACACCGCGGCTAGGTGCTGGGGATGGCCTCCTCGGGGAGAGGACGACAGGTCCCGCACTGGGGAGTCCTTCCAGGTGAGTAGGCGCCCCACTCACCCAGAGCTCTCTGTTGCACATTTCTGTATATCTGTGCGTTTTCCACAGGTAGCACCTCATTCCCAGCATAAGGCGCTGGTAGATTCAGGCGCGGCTGGGAATTTTGTTGATAAGAAGTTTTGTTTAGCCTTAGGGATTCCCCTTCTCCCTGTTGACGTTCCCTTTCCCGTTCATGCCCTAGATAGCCGTCCGTTGGGTGCGGGCTTGATCAGGGAGGTCACTGCGCCACTTAGGATGTGTGCGCAGGGGGGTCATCAGGAGATGATCCAGCTATTTCTGATTGACTCGCCTGCGTATCCGGTGGTGCTGGGCATGCCCTGGTTGAGTACCCATAACCCATCTATTTCGTGGCAGGAGAGGGCTCTGATGGAGTGGTCTGCCCAGTGTGTGGGTCGATGTTTAGGCGTTTCCATAGGGGCTACCTCGGTGGAGAGTCCAAACCAGGTGCCCGCATTGCACGTTCCCCCTGAGTATGGGGATTTGGCTATTGTGTTCAGTAAGTCGAGGGCGACGCAGTTGCCTCCCCATAGGCAGGGAGATTGTGCGATAGACCTCCAGGCAGGAGCTGCGCTCCCACGGAGCCATGTGTATCCTCTGTCTCAGGAGGAGAAGAGAGCGATGGAGACGTACATAGACGAATCTCTGAGACAAGGATACATACGGCCTTCCACTTCCGCTGCGTCCTCGAGTTTCTTTTTTGTGAAGAAAAAGGATGGAGGATTACGCCCGTGCATTGATTACCGTGGTCTCAATCAGATCACGGTGAAGTACAGTTATCCACTCCCGCTGATTGCGACCATGACGGAGTCATTGCACGGGGCGCGTTTTTTCACTAAATTAGATCTCAGGAGCGCGTACAACTTGGTGCGCATTAGGGAGGGCGATGAATGGAAGACAGCCTTTAGTACCACCTCGGGCCATTACGAGTATCTTGTCATGCCATACGGGTTGATGAACGCTCCCTCAGTTTTCCAATCATTCGTTGATGAGATCTTCAGGGACATGCAGGGGCAGGGGGTGGTCGTGTACATAGATGACATTCTCGTGTACTCGCCTACCCGAGTCGAGCATGTGGCCCTGGTGCGCAGAGTGTTGCGGAGGCTGTTGGAGCACGACCTGTATGTCAAGGCAGAGAAGTGTCTGTTTTTCCAGGAGTCGGTCTCCTTTTTGGGTTATCAGTTGTCTGCGTCAGGGGTGAAGATGGAGGTAGACCGGGTGTCGGCCGTGCGTAATTGGCAAACGCCAACCACTGTGAAGGAGGTGCAGCAGTTCTTGGGGTTTGCGAATTACTACCGGAGGTTTATCCGGGGTTTTGGACAGGTGGCAGCTCCCATAACGTCTCTTTTGAAGGGGGGTCCGGTGCGTCTGCAGTGGTCAGCCGAGGCGGACAGGGCGTTTGGGAGGTTGAAGGACCTGTTTACCTCGGCCCCGGTGCTGGCGCATCCGGATCCCTCTTTGCCATTTCAGGTAGAGGTGGACGCGTCAGAGGCCGGTATAGGAGCCGTGCTTTCGCAACGGTCCGGCGCGCCACCTAAACTCCGCCCCTGTGCTTTTTATTCCAAGAAGCTCAGTCCGGCGGAGCGAAACTATGACGTAGGGGACAGGGAGCTGTTAGCCGTGGTACAGACCCTAAAGGTGTGGAGGCACTGGCTTGAGGGGGCTCAACACCCTTTCCTCATTTTGACGGACCACCGTAACCTGGAGTACATCCGGGCAGCGAGGAGGCTGAACCCTCGCCAGGCGAGGTGGAATATGTTTTTGACTCGGTTCACATTTAAGATCACATACATCCCTGGGTCACAGAATGGTAAGGCAGACGCACTGTCTCGGCGGTATGACACGGAGGAGAGGTCCGTGGAGCCCACTCCCATACTGCCGGAGTCTTGTCTGGTGGCACCGGTAGTGTGGGAGGTCGATGCTGAACTCGAGCGAGCGTTACGCACCGACCCTAGTCCACCTCAATGTCCGGAGGGTCGGAAGTACGTTCCGCTCGAGGTTCGGGATCGATTGATCTATTGGGCTCACACGTCACCCTCCTCTGGACACCCTGGTATCGGCCGAACAGTGCACTGTCTTAGTGCCAAGTACTGGTGGCCCACGTTGGCGAGGGATGTGAGGGTTTATGTTTCCTCCTGCTCGGTGTGCGCCCAGTGTAAGGCGCCTAGACATCTGCCTAGGGGTAAGTTACTACCCCTGCCCGTTCCACAACGACCATGGTCTCACCTCTCGGTGGATTTCCTCACTGACCTTCCTCCTTCACAGGGGAATACCACTATACTGGTCGTTGTGGACCGGTTTTCTAAGGCCTGTCGTTTGCTCCCCATGCCGGGCCTTCCTACGGCCCTGCAAACTGACGAAGCACTATTCACCCATGTGTTCCGGCACTACGGGGTACCCGAGGATATTGTGTCTGATCGAGGTCCCCAATTTACCTCCAGAGTCTGGAGAGCTTTTATGGAACGGTTGGGGGTCTCGGTGAGCCTCACCTCGGGTTACCACCCGGAGAGTAATGGGCAGGTGGAACGTGTGAACCAGGATGTGGGTAGGTTTCTTAGAACATACTGCCAGGACCGGCCGGAGGAGTGGGCAAGGTACGTTCCCTGGGCCGAAATGGCCCAGAATTCCCTACGCCATTCCTCCACTAACCTAACCCCTTTCCAATGTGTGTTAGGTTACCAGCCGGTTCTGGCACCTTGGCAGCAGAGCCAGATCGAGGCTCCTGCGGTGGATGAGTGGGTGCGGCGCTCGGAGGAGACATGGAACGCTGCACACGTCCACCTGCAGCGGGCCATCCGTCGTCATAAGGCGAGCGCCGATCTCCACCGCAGTGAGGGACCGGTGTACGCACCTGGTGATCGAGTCTGGCTCTCTACCAGAAACCTGCCCCTCCGCCTGCCCTGTCGGAAACTGGGTCGGCGGTTTGTAGGGCCATTTAAAGTCCTGAGAAGGTTGAACGAGGTGTGTTACAAATTACAACTGCCTGTGGAGCATAAAAGTATTAACCCCTCGTTCCATGTGTCTCTTCTCAGGCCGGTGGTAGCTGGCCCACTCCAAGAAAGTGAGATCAGGGAGACTCCTCCGCCCCCATTGGACATCGAGGGGGCACCGGCGTACTCTGTGCGGTCCATCTTGGATTCGAGACGTCGGATGGGGGGTCTCCAATATCTAGTGGAGTGGGAGGGGTACGGCCCGGAGGAACGGTGCTGGGTGTCGAGGAGAGACATTTTGGACCCGTCTCTCCTGACGGAATTCCATCGTGGGCACCCGACGCATCCTGCTCCGCGTCCTCCTGGTCGTCCCCGAGGCCGGAGTCGGCGCACGTCTGGAGCCGCGCGTCAAGGGGGGAGGGTACTGTCACGGTTTCGGCCGAGGCTGCCTCTCTTCCTTGCTCGGGCAGGCTTCGGCGTTCGTCGTCTCCGGAATACTAGCTGCCACCGTTGCATGTTTCTATGTTCGTTTGCTTTTGTCTGATTGTTGTCACACCTGTTATCATTTAGTGTCATTAGTGTCCTATTTAGTTCTCGTTGTGTTTGTCAGGTGTTGTGTGTGATTGTTTTACTGTCGTGCCGGTAGGCTGGAGATTTACTGTTTGCTCGGTTGAGCTAGTTTGCTCCTTAGTTTTGGAGTATTTTGTCGCACCTGTTTGTGCGCTTGTGTTTACGCCTACGTGCGGAGCTTTTGCCTCAGGGCATTTATTTCGTGTTTGTTTTGCTGTGCCTCACTAAAGTCTGTTGGACTAACGTACTGCGTCCTGCGCCTGATTCCACCCACACCCACCTACATCTACCTTGACAATAGAAAGTGTTGGGGTGTAGATATATAGAAAGTGTTGGGGTTTAGATAGATATAAATTGTTGGGATTTAGATATAAAGTGTTGAGGAATAGACAGATAGAAAGGGTTGGGGGTTAGATAGAAAGTGTTGAGGTTTAGATAGAACGTGTTGGGGTTTAGATAGATATAAAGTGTTGGGGTTTTGATAGATAAATTGTGTTGGGGTTTAGATATATATAAAGTGTTGGGGTTTAGATAGATAGACAGTTTTGGTGTTTAGATAGAGAGATAGAAAGTGTAGAGGTTTAGATAGATACAACATGTTGGGGTTTAGATAGATAGAATGTGTTGTGGTTTAGATAAATATAAAGTGTTGGGGTTTAGATTGATAGAAAGTGTTGGGGTTTATATAGATAGAAAGTGATGGGGTTTAGATAGAAAGAGTTGGGTTTTAGATAGAGAGACATATAGAAAGGGTTGGGGTTTAGATAGATATAAATTGTTGGGGTTTATAATATAATAATAGTATGCCATTTAGATAGAAAGTGTTGAGGTTTAGATAGATAGAACGTGTTGGGGTTTAGATTGACAGAAAGTGTTGGGGTTTAGATAAATAGAAAGTGTTGGGGATTAGATAGAAAGTGTTGGGGTTTAGATAAAGAGAGATAGAAAGTGTTTGATTTTAGATAGATAGAAAATGTTGGGGTTTAGAAAGGTAGAAAGTGTTGGGGTTTAGATATAGAGATATATACAAAGTGTTGGGGTTTAGATAAAGATTGATAGAAAGTGTTTGGGTTTAGATAGAATGTGTTGGGGTTTATATAGATTGAAATTGTTGGGGTTTAGATATATGGAACGTGTTGGGCTTTAGATAGATATAAAGTGTTGGGGTTTAGATAGAAAGATAGAAAGTGTTGGTGTTTAGATAAAGAGATAGATAGAAAGTGCTGGGGTTTAGATAGATAGATATAAAGTGTTGGGGTTTAGATAGAGAGATAGAAAGAAAGTGTTGGGGTTTAGATAAAGAGATAGATACAAAGTGTTGGGGTTTAGATAAAGAGCGATAGAAAGTGTTTGGGTTAAGATAAATAAAATGTGTTTGGGTTTAGAAAGGTAGAAAGTGTTGGGGTTTAGATATAGAGATATATACAAAGTGTTGGGGTTAAGATAAAGATTGATAGAAAGTGTTTTGGTTTAGTTAGATAGAAAGTGTTGGGGTTTAGATAGATAGAAAGTGTTGGGGTTTAGATAGATAGAAAGTATTTGGGTTTAGATAGATATAAAGTGTTGGGGTTTAGATATAGAGATAGAAAGTGTTGGGGTTTAGATAGATAGAAAGTGTTGGGTTTTTTATGTAGAGATCGATAAAAAGTGTTGGGGTTAAGATATAGAGATAGATAAAAAGTGTTGGGGTTTAGATAGATAGAAAGTGTTGGGGTTTAGATAGATAGAAAGTGTAGGGGTTTAGATAAATAGAAAGTGTTGGGCTTTAGATAGAGAGATGGATAGAAAGTGTTGGGATTTAGGATTGAGTTACACAACTAGACCCCTCATTAAGGACCACAAAAGCTGTTTCTCTCCGTCTGTCCTCTCCTAGTCCCCAATCTCATCAACCATCACACGCAGTGTGTGTGTGTGTGTGTCTGTGTGTGTGTGTGTGTGTGTGTGTGTGTGTGTGTGTGTGTGTGTGTGTGTGTGTGTGTGTGTTTGATAGACAGAGAGTCAGTTGAGGTCTGAGGAGCTTTCTGGGCTTGAAAGAGGATTGTGCTCTGTAGTGCGCATCACTGCATGCGTACACACACACACACACACACTAAGGAAGGAACAGAGTGGGAAGGGAAGGACAGGAAGCTACAAACTCTGGATGAAGAGGAGCTTTGTTACTAAAACACGTGCAAAATGTCAACTGGACGAATATCTCACAGTGTTGTGTTGCAAAGGGAAGTGCAGCCAACACATCGAAAATGAAGATTAAGAATAGCCTACATTTAATGAGGAGCAGCATTTTTCTTCAGCCTTGTAGACAAGTACACTGCTAATAATCAAGTTGATTAGGCCTACATATATTGCATAGACGTGTGGGAGGTGATTTGAAGGAGTCAGGCGCAGGAGGGTAAATCACAGAATACAGAGTTTATTCCGTAGTACAAAGTCGCGCTGGATAGCGTCAAACAGGCACACGGGTAAAATATACCCTGCAATACAACGTACACGTAGCGCAACCGCGCTACTCTCTCCTCACATTCGACAATCACCCACAAGGGGGCAGAGGGAACACTTATACATGTACTAATGAGGGGATATGAACCAGGTGTGTGTAATAGACAAGACAAAACAAATGGAATGATGAGATATTGAGCGGCAGTGGCTAGAAGGCCGGTGATGACGAACGCCAATGCCTGCCCGAACAAGGAGAGGAGGCAGTTTCGGAGGAAGTCGTGACATTTGACATCAAATTTCACCATGTCATTGGATTTAGGTTTAAAGACTAAATGCCCTTACGTTGATGACTTTTTGCAAATCCAATCAGTTTTTCACGTTGATTCAACGTCATCACATAGATTATTGGGGTTGAAATGACATGGAAACAATGTTGATTCAACCAGTTTTTGCCCAATAGGTTGTGCCAGACCAAGGGGAACAAATGTAAACCTTGAATTTGGAGGTTTAAAATATCCCTCTGGTGGCCATGTTGACCTATTAAAAAAATCCACTGGTTAGTGGATATAAAGTCTAAGACCTTTGATAGGCTGATGCAGAATTTGTTACAGGAAATAATCACTGCCTCCTGGTCAGGTTTGCATAGGCCTAAATGTGCCAGGTTATGTATAGGGCTCTGCTAACATGTAGCGTTTTATCACATGCAACTACGTCAACAATTTTTATTGGCTGATGTGCATTTTGAGACAGATAAAAAGTTAAAACTTTTTCTAGCACAAGTTAAAACTTTTTATAATGTTCGCAAGTATGGACCCTATCAGGCCAAAGGGAACAGTAGAGTTTAGATCATACAGACGTATATGATATAAATACAGTAAAGCTTCAGTGCTTCTGTTCCTTCTCTAATGGTAAAACATCCAAGACGATTAGTAATACCACAGTGTTCTCTCCATCCCCCATAACAAAGAAAGAGAGAACAGATAGAGCTATAGAGGAGGGAGAGAAGATAGGATCAGTATTATTGGGAGATCTCTCAGTACTCACCTCCTGGCTTCTCCCCACCCTCAATATTTACATTTTACATTTACATTTTCGTCATTTAGCAGACGCTCTTATCCAGAGCGACTTACGAATTGGTGCATTCACCTTATGATAGCCAGTGGGACAACCACTTTACAATATATATATATATATATTTTTTTGGGGGGGTGGGGTAAGGGGGTGTAGAAGGATTACTTTATCCTATCCCAGGTATTCCTTAAAGAGGTGCTTTTGCTATTGTCTGTCTCCCCCCTCCCTCTCCCCACGTTCATTATCTCCCCCTCTCTCTCTCTCTCTTCCTGCCTCCCTCTCTCCATCTCCCTTCTCACTCACTCTCTCCTCGGTTAGTGATGAGGAAGGCATCAGAGGGGAGAGATGTGCTTTTGAGGCACGTTTGTGTGTGTGTACGCGGAAGAGAGAGGGGGGATAAACCTCTGCAGTGAGGTGAGCTCAGTGACGATCACAGACCCACACAGTCTTACCATCTCATACAGTAGTACTGTAGCATTTCAGCTGTATGTGTGTGTGTGTGTGTGTATGTTTATGTGTGTGTGTGTGTGTGTGTGTGTATGGCAGTGGTAGAGAAAGGCAACTTTCAACAGATACAGTGAGGGAAAAAAGTATTTGATACCCTGCTGATTTTTGTTGTTTTCCCACTGACAAAGAAATTATCAGTCTATAATTTTAATGGTAGGTTTATTTGAACAGTGAGAGACAGAATAACAACAAAAAATTCAATTTTAATGAGGGAAATAAGTATTTGACCCCCTCTCAATCAGAAAGATTTCTGGCTCCCAGGTGTCTTTTATACAGGTAACGAGCTGAGATTAGGAGCACACTCTTAAAGGGAGTGCTCCTAATCTCAGCTTGTTACCTGTATAAAAGACACCTGTCCACAGAAGCAATCAATCAATCAGATTCCAAACTCCCCACCATGGCCAAGACCAAAGAGCTCTCCAAGGATGTCAGGGACAAGATTGTAGACCTACACAAGGCTGGAATGGGCTACAAGACCATCGCCAAGCAGCTTGGTGAGAAGGTGACAACAGTTGGTGCGATTATTCGCAAATGGAAGAAACACAAAATAACTGTCAATCTCCCTAGGCCTGGGGCTCCATGCAAGATCTCACCTCGTGGAGTTGCAATGATCATGAGAACGGTGAGGAATCAGCCCAGAAGTACACGGGAGGATCTTGTCAATGATCTCAAGGCAGCTGGGACCATAGTCACCAAGAAAACAATTGGTAATACACTACGCCGTGAAGGACTGAAATCCTGCAGCGCCCGCAAGGTCCCCCTGCTCAAGAAAGCACATATACAGGCCCGTCTGAAGTTTGCCAATGAACATCTGAATGATTCATAGGAGAACTGGGTGAAAGTGTTGTGGTCAGATGAGACCAAAATCAAGCTCTTTGGCATCATCTCAACTCGCCGTGTTTGGAGGAGGAGGAATGCTGCCTATGACCCCAAGAACACCATCCCCACCATCAAACATGGAGGTGGAAACATTATGCTTTGGGGGTGTTTTTCTGCTAAGGGGACAGGACAACTTCACCGCATCAAAGGGACGATGGACAGGGCCATGTACTGTCAAATCTTGGGTGAGGACCTCCTTCCCTCAGCCAGGGCATTGAAAATGGGTCGTGGATGGGTATTCCAGCATGACAATGACCCAAAACACATGGCCAAGGCAACAAAGGAGTGGCTCAAGAAGAAGCACATTAAGGTCCTGGAGTGGCCTAGCCAGTCTCCAGACCTTAATCCCATAGAAAATCTGTGGAGGGAGCTGAATGTTCGTGTTGCCAAACGTCAGCCTCGAAACCTTAATGACTTGGAGAAGATCTGCAAAGAGGAGTGGGACAAAATCCCTCCTGAGATGTGTGCAAACCTGGTGGCCAACTACAAGAAACGTCTGACCTCTGTGATTGCCAACAAGGGTTTTGCCACCAAGTACTAAGTCATGTCTTGCAGAGGGGTCAAATACTTATTTCCCTCATTAAAATGCAAATCAATTTATAACATTTTTGACATGTGTTTTTCTGGATTTTTTTGTTGTTATTCTGTCTCTCACTGTTCAAATAAACCTACCATTAAAATTATAGACTGATCATGTCTTTGTCAGTGGGCAAACGTACAAAATCAGCAGGGGATCAAATACTTTTTTCCCTCACTGTAAGCTCACATAAGCTAACTCACACACACACTCACCCGTTCCCTTTCCCTTACGTGTGCGCACAAACATACACACACACTAATAATCATAATATGGTAATACTGTAGGTCATCCTCTAGTCGTATTGATTAATTGAACTCCTGGCTCCTCGTCCTCTGGGCACTCAGACACACATACACACGCACACATACACACACACACACAAACAAAGAGAAAACCCTATTAGCCGTTGAACAGCACAAGATGAGTATGCATCTCTCCTTCTCCGTTTCCTTTCTCTCTCCCTCTCTCGTTCTTCTTCACGGCTGTCCCTGAGTCCTTCCCATCCCACACTCAGCCATGCTCTGTCTAATGAGGGGCTTACGTATGTGCCTGTGTGTGTACATGTATGTGTGTAGCACTGTGTGTGTGTGTAGCACTGTGTGTGTAGTGCTGTGTGTGTAGCACTGTGTGTGTGTTCTGTGCATATGGAGTAGCCCTGTGGCCATGGGAGTTTGGTGTAGATCTCTTAAACTTATCTTAGAAGGTTTCTATCATACAGAGACCATGGTTAGTTTTCATGTATTACAACATAATCAACGTGAACTAGTGTTGGAACTCACTCCATGCTTGTTTACTTACTGTGCATCAACAAGCCTGCACGTCTCCCATGGTTGACTTTTCTCTATAGGCTGAATTACAATTGAATGTTCTACACATACAGCAATGGCAATTTCTATTGGTGTACCAATTCACACAAATCTGTGGACAGGTGAACTATGTTTATTTTATTAAGTCTACTGTAATTCTATGGCTCTGTATCTCACATTAACATTAGAGTGATTTCGGCCTCAGCTAGTTATTTATTCCTCTAGTCAACCACTCAACCTTCTCACACTCACACACTCTCACCAGTTTCATTAGTATTCAGTCAATTCATTGCTGTCTTTAAAATTGTCAAATTCAACGGTCAAGCTTCCAGCCATCAGGGACACAATCAGCTCCATAATCATCTGAATCATTCCACATCATCCTGCAATTTATATTTTATATGAAATCAGACTGGATGGCTAATTACTGAAGGACTGTATTTATGTCTGAATTGTATGGGAGAAATACACTGAGTATATTTGCCCTCAGAACAGCCTCAGTTCGTCGAGGCATGGACTCTACAAGGTGTCGAAAGGGTTCCACAGGGATGCTGGCCCATGTTGACTCAAATGTTTGGGTGGTGGACCATTCTTGATACACACGGGAAACTGTTGAGCTTGAAAAATCCAGCAGCGTTGCAGTACTTGACACAAAACGGTGCGCCTGGCACCTATTACCATACCTGTTCAAAGGCACTTACATTTTTGTCTTGACCATTCCACCTTCTGAATAGCATACATACACAATCCATGTCTCAATTGTCTCGAGGCTTAGAAATCCTTTAATCCTTTAATCTGTCTCCTCCCCTTCATCTACACTGATTGAAGTGGATCAATAAGGGATCATAGCTTTCACCTGGATTTACCTGGTCAGTCTATGACATGGAAAGCTGTCATCAAAGCAAAGGGTGGCTATTTGAAGAATCTCAAATATAAAATATATTTTGATTTGTTTAACACTTTTTTGGTTACTACATGATTCCATATGTGTTATTTCATAGTTTTGATGTCTTCACTATTATTCTACAATGTAGAAAATAGTAAATATAAAGAATAACCCTTGAATGAGTAGGTGTTCTAAAACTTTTGACTGGTAGTGTATATATTTTTTTATGGCACATGAGACACCGGTCTTATTCGCGCCCATCTCAGTGAACTAATCCATTGCGGAGGACACTGGGATGGCATAGTCCAATAAGAAGGGGAATGTGGCTGCAAAATGCACATCTCTCTCCAGAATGCGCTCTGTCCTGCCAATTTTTGCATATTCATTGTTTCATAACTTCATTGTGTGAATTGTTTACGTTTGATTGTTACTGTCTATCAATTCCCCATGACATACAGTACCAGTCAAAAATGTGGACACACCTACTCATTCAAGTGTTTTTCTTTATTTTTACTATTTTCTACATTGTAGAATAATAGTGAAGACATCAAAACTATGAAATAACACATATGGAATCGTGTAGTAACCCAAAAAGTGATAAACAAATGAAAATATATTTTAGATTATTCAAATAGCCACCATTTGCCTTGATGACAGCTTTGCACATAGGTTTGTATCATTTTCATTTAGATTTGGATGGAATTTTGATTACCAACATGACAACGATTTTGAGATACGAAGACGTTATTATAAATGAAATGAAACTGTTCCACGAAAATGTGCATATGAAAACCATAATTGCAAGTTTGCTACCTCCTCGTGTAGCCTATTACCGGCAACTTCAGGAGAGTAAAGGCAGAATCTGCTAAAGCCAGGAGGAGCAGTAGGAGCGGGAGGAGGATGGTCAGGACAGGTTACGTTTTTTTCTTCTGGTTATCCTGATCTCTGGCTCCCTCTTGAGTCATTTGTGTCTTATTTCATCAAACAGTGAGCTTAAAGCATCAGACAAGCTCAATTAATATATCGTTTATTTGAACAAACTATATATCAGGGGCGCAACTTTCACTGAGGACATGTCCCCCCCACATTCTGAAATTGCATTTTTGTCCCCCCCAGTTTTATCACTGGAATGTGATACAAAACGAGGCAACGGTGTGCTTTAGGACCATGCGGATGCCTCCGAGCGGTTGGGTAGGCTGTTTGGAGTGTTTATCCAACTGGATAAAAAAGAAAAAATGATAATAATAATAATGTCCCCCTCACTTCTAAAACCAAAGTTGCGCCCATGCTATATATGGAAAAATACACATTTAAAAATGTCGACCAATAGATTGGTCTTAAGAACAGACGACTTTCGGTCGAACAAGACATACACTAGGACAGCCCTAGTGTATGCACAAATGAGAGTGTGTGTTCCCACTAGGGGTTTGCGGCGGTCGCACACTCTTCTCTCCACTCTGTTCTCTGTCGACTGCAGTGATCCGAGCCCACAGGGTTGCATTAAATATACATCACACGGCCGTCTGCAGAACACACACACAAAGAGAGAGAGAGAGAGAGAGAGAGAGAGAGAGGAAGAGAATATAAGAATTGAGGCTCTCACACAACCACAAACTGCTTGCATTCTATGTTGTCAACAACATCATCATTAAAACTCATCCCTACTCACTACACCACACTTACTAAGCCTACATAGTACACTACACAGTCACTCACTACTTCTGTATAAGCCTACATTACACAGTAGCCTACACACAGTCACTCACTACTCCTATCCTACTACTCACCAGAGTTTCCTATCCAAAAACCTGAAACCTGAGTGGCATGAACCCTTCTCCAATCAGTACCTCTGCTCTGGAATGGGTCACGCCCTTCATTAACGAACCAATCAGATGCAGCGCTGGTCGCTTAATTGGAATCACCTGTTTTTCCATCTTCTTTATAGTCCAGTTGTGTGAGTTCAGTTTCTTTCTTTCGCCATCTGCCCAGGAACAGTCTGAAGTGCCACTCCTTCGGTAAGCATTTAAATATGAAGTTCAACAAATCTAGCCTTTGACGTTGCTATTCCTCAGTTTTGATAATATAGGCCTAAAACACATAAATATAGCTACTTTTTCCTTCCATCTATTCCAATAGTTGCACATTCAATGTGCTGATACTTTGTGTGTGTGATTCACAGAACCTGATCTCACATTTGTGAAACATGAATAAACAGGAAAAACCACTGTCAACACTGTGGGGTAGGTTATATTTGGCTAGAAACTGTTCCCATAGTGCCCAATAAATGTGGATTTCACAGCAGTTGGAATGAATCTGTCTTTATTCTGTGTTTGTAGGTTGTGAACTCAGCGAGTCAAAGAAAGAGGAAACATTCAAAACAGATGACACAAACCACCAACATCAACTCGCCCTGAGAACTGTAAGTCATTGTACTCCCCTTGGAGAATATTTGACATTTTACAACCAAAAAAGTGGACTGACAGGTCATCTTTATTGCAGCCGTACTGCGCATGTCAGAATACTATCACGTGATGACATTTGAAATGTTAATTTGGGTAGCATGACTGCAATAAGAATCTGGAATGCAAATTTAATAACATCAGTGCGTTTTCAAATGCCTGACTTGTCCCTGGCAGATGTGTCTGGGCGCAGGCGCCAAAGAAGAGTTTAACATTGTGGCGTTGATTACCGGAGAACCAGATAACGGGAAGGGCATACCCATGGCAACCCTGCACGCCAACGGCATGCCCACGGCAAGTTGTCCCAATTTGTTCTGATTTGGCAGCCTGATTACTTGCTGTTCTTTATCGAGGCAGAGTTGGTTTTGATAACTGGTCGTGGGATTTGCTAGCAACGGAGTCACCATTAGTCGATTCTAGTAAAAATATAAATTGGAAACAGTTACCTGTGCTTAACTTTGTCCTGTACAACTGCGGATCCTGGATATTACTGACCAATTCAATTGGCATATTCGCGCTGAGTTGAGGAACACAAATGATACATTTTGTGGTTGTATTCGATGTGTACCGTATTGGTCCGAATATAAGACGGCCTTTTTTCCCCTCGAAATAGGTCCAAAAAAGTCGGGTCGTCTTATATTCGGGGTCTAGTATTCAGAGCGCAGTTTCTCTTCTTCGGCGCTCCCTTTAAATGTCAATACACATTCGCGGGCACAGATGGCGCCAAAAATTCGTTCCGGACGGAGGGAAGAGGCGTCCTTAACAACCAGCCCGTTACCGGTGTTTAAAGATGGAAAGACAGGCTGACCATTTAGAGACAAGTGGCTCAAAAGTGGGCCAGGTCAATAAACAACAGCGGAGGAGCTATGATGCCAATTTCAAAATAATGGTTGTCAATAAGGCAGAGTCATCTAACAACTGCCAAGCTGCCAAGACATTCGGGGTCACTGAGTGTAATGTAAGAAGATGGCGAGCAGAAAAACAACGTCTAAAAGATGCTAACAGTCAGCGAAAATCCTTCCGTGGTCCTCAAAGTGGTCGTTTCATTGAGGTTGACCGGAGGGTTTTTGAATATGTCAGGGAAAAAAGAGTTGAGGGAATGCCCATTACCAGAGCTGTCATCCAGGTTAAGGCCCTGGAAATCGCCAGAGAGCTCAACATCACTGGATTTAAAGCCAGCCTCGGCTGGTGTCGTAGGATGATGCGGCGTAATGGACTGTCACTTAGACGGAGAACGAGTTTGGCCCAACGCCTGCCGTCAGACTTCGGAGAGAAGCTGCTTTCGTTTCAGCGCTTTATTATCAACCTGAGGAAGAAGCACTCCTACCCGCTGGATCAGATCGGCAATGCTGATCAGACACCCGTTTATTTCGACATGCCAACATCGGTGACTGTCAATAGAAAGGGAGAAAAGTCTGTGTTGGTGAAATCAACGGGCAACGAGAAGAGCCGCGTCACTGTCATGTTGACATGTCTCGCTGGTGGCAGCAAACTCCCCCCGTATGTCATTCTTAAGCGTAAGACTGTGCCAAAGGACCCAATGCCAGCTGGCATTATTGTGCGCGCCCAGGAGAAGGGCTGGATGGAGTCGGGGCTTGTAGTGGACTGGCTAAAGGTTGTGTGGGGCGCACGCTACGGGGGACTGAGGAAGAGGAGGAACATGCTCGTTCTGGATGCGTTCCGCGGACATCTGACTGAGCCCGTGAAAAGTCAGGTGCGAGCAATGAACGGGGATCTTGTGATCATACCAGGGGGAATGACAAGCCAGCTACAGGTGTTGGACGTAGTTGTGAACAAGCCTTTCAAGGATAACCTGCGAAAAAAATACACAGAGTGGCTCCTGTCTGGCAACCACGCACTCACACCGACCGGGAAAATACAGAAGCCGTCAGTCCGTCTACTGTGTGAATGGATCCTGCATGCATGGGATGCTATTCCCTCACAGAGCATCATCGATGGCTTTAAAAAATGTTGCATCTCAAATGCATTGGACGGCAGCGAGGACGACGTGCTTTGGGAGGAGCCGGTGGAAGCGGAGCAGCTGGGGAGCGATGACAGCGAGAGCGAACACAGCGGGGCAGAGGACGTGTGTGAGGGATAGAGAGACATCGGAGGAGAAGTTTGGCGAATTTTTGTTAAGTTTAGTTAAATGTGTGGCCTGTATTTTCTCTGTTATTTAAAAATGTTGCTTTATTATTGCTTGATATTAATTTTGAATCATACTGTACATAGTTTGCCTTTGTGTTTAATTCACTGTGTTTTTAATATTGTTATTTTAAAATAAAATGAAGTTCTTTGTTCGGCAAATCTAGTCTGCAAATCTGTTTTTCTAAATGTTTGTGTTGAAAAACGGGGGGTCGTCTTATAATCAGGGTCGTCTTATATTCGGACCAATACGGTATTTAAAGTATGAATTTCAGCACCCTGTGGAAGGACCAGTTGTACAGGACATGGCCTTTTCAGAATTGCCATTTTTACAAGTCGAGTGGTGACCCATTGCTGCTATTTAAATTCCGCGACCAGTTATCCAAACTAAACTCTGCCTTAACACAAAACAAGAGAACTGAGTTGTGTTCCTAAGTGAATTGCTGTGCAGGTAATTTTTCAACTGTAGGCCTACCTCTTGGCCAACCAGGCTGATTTGAAGTAGTCTTCCCAGTGACCTAGACCTACCTGCCTATTGAAGGTTAACCTAAATCGGCTAATGTGGAGGAATGGGCCTGAGGGAGTAATCACCAGTGGTTATAGGCCTATCCTATCTGGGTGCCCAGGTCTGTCAGTTTGAATAGCAGCACTGATTGTATGTATTGATTGTGTGTATTGATCTCTCCAGGTCAATCTGTCTGGGATAGACCTCCACCCTCCTGTAACCTTCCGGCTGAAGAGTGGCGCCGGACCTGTCTACATCTGTGGGGAACACGTGGCCTGTAAGTAGGGGTTTATGGAGCAGGGATGCTCCCAAAATGATGCTGGTTAAGTGTAAAAAACAAGTGGCTCTAGCCTTACTGTAACGTCATTCAGCTAATCAAAGCCCTGAGGAGCAGCTGAGCATTAGAATCGGATGTGTTGGAACAATATTGCGTAATGTATTAGGTTGGACATCCATAAACTACAGGCCGTTATAATGTGACGCTGTCGTTTTAACTCTTGTTGCTTCCCAGTGGAGGATGACTTCTCAGGAATGGAGAGTGGTGATGAGGTGGAAGAGGAGGAGGAGGAAGAAGAGGAGGAGGAAGATATTGAGTCTCCTGTGAAGCCTGCTAAGAAAACACCTGCCAAGAATGCAAATGCTGCAGGAAAAGTAAGGACCTGTTTTTAAATTATTTTTGAATGATTTATATTTCAGTTTTCAAATGTTCAACATGCATATGAACACTTAGAACTATGAAATCCACACCATCCATCCACACACTGATCCTTGTTTGGTCTAGTCTGCATTATCCTCAAATGTTGATGTTATTTTAACTTGTCAATTGTCAAATCCAAACTTTGCTTAACAATGAGATGGTATTGGTAAGACCACAAATTGATCTAGGATCAGGCTAATGTTCTTCCCCTCTTCCAGAGAAAGAAGCCAGAGGAAGCAGATGAGTAAGTATTGTATTTTCTTTAACTCAATGCATTTTTTAAATTATGTGATTTACTGAAATGTAATTGTTGCTGTGTTGACTTACCACTAACTGATCCTCACGCTCTCCTTCCAGACCTGCATCAGATGATGAGAACAACCCTCCTAAAAAGGTGCTTTAATATTTACTCAGCCAAAATATTTATTCCTTTATATTTACTTTCCTGTTCCATGAGGCTCTGGCTTTGTCCCAAATTGTACCCTATTCCCTATATAGTGCACCAAGTAGTGCCATTTGGGACACAACACAATCTTCTGGCCTCCTCTTAGAATCATGGCTGGTGTGGTTTTAAAATGTCTTTCTGTGTTTCAGGGAAAGGGTAGGGGAAGAGGCAGAGGAAAGTGATCCCGGGTAAGTGACTACTCCCCTGAGGTAGTCCCTCCAGGTAATGCTAAGCCCTGAGTGGTCCTCTGTAGCTGTTGGTAGAGCATAGCCATTCCCGGACCACGTCTAGGTCACTTTGGATGAAGTGTCAGCTAAATGGCATATGAAGTCTCTCCTTAATGCTGACTTGGGGTCAACCTACCCCCAATTACTAACATAACCATTTAGGGGAAAGGGGCATAAAGTATTGCACTAAAAGAAACCCCTTGGCGCCTGAAGGGTGTAGCGTGACATGACTGCTGAATTTGCTGATTGGCTGTACTGAATGACTAAACCATTTCATTTGTCTGTCTCAGGTGCTGCTCAAATGGCCTTTTGCATTTCTGATTGGCCAAAGGTTCTGTCAATCAACTGTTGGGTTTCTTTCTACCTGTTCATTCTTACATGGATCAAACTATTTAAACTAAGGCTGTTTATCCTGTTGTCAGTGCTTTGTAAATAAATAACTTGAAATAAATATTTTTGTCCTTGTACTAATCAAAATGTACTGTATGTAACTACACTGAACAAAATAGGAACTCAACATGTAAAGTGTTTTTCCTATGTTTCATGAGCTGAAATAAAAAAAATCCAAAATGTTCCATATGCACAAAGCTAATTTCTCAAATTTTGTATACATTTATTTACCCTGTTAGTGAGCATTTCCCCTTTGCCAAGAGAACCCATCCACTTGACTGGTGTGGCATATCAATAAGCTGATTAAACGGCATGATCATTACACAGGTGCACCTTATGCTGGGGACAAAAGGTCACTCTAAAATGTGCAGTTTTGTCAATGCTGCCACATGTCTCAAGTTGAGGGAGCATGCAATTGGCATACTGACTGCAGGAATGTCCAGCAGAGATGTTGCCAGAGAATTGAACGTTAATTTCTACCATAAGCTGCCTCAAATGTCATTTTAGAGAATTTGGTAGTACGTCCAACCGGCCTCACAACCGCAGACCATTTGTAACCACGCCAGTCCAGGACCTCCACATCCGGCTGCTTCAACTGTGGGATCTGAGGATTTATTCCTGTACTAAAGCTCTTTTGTTTAGAAATACTCATTCTGATTGGCTGGGCCTGACTCCCCAGTGGGTGGGCCTATGGTCACCAATGGCAGCACCCCTGCCCAGTTGTGAAATCCATAGATTGGGGCCTAATTTATTTCAATTGACTGATTTCCTTATGAGCTGTAACTGTCAAATCTTTGAGATAGTTGCATTTATATTTTCAGTATAAATGGAATTGGTTGACACTTGGTTCCTCACCATTAATCTACAAACCATATTCTTAGTGGTTATCTAGGATGGTTAAGCAGCATGAGATGGTGTAATAAATGGAAGTGTTGTACAGTATTGATATTGCATGAACAGCCTGCCCTCCTATAGCTGAGTCTAGTTCACCCTGGCTCTGCCCTACTATATGCAGATCAGATGGGTTCAATTCAGACTGTATAATCTTGTTCAACTACAGCTGAACTGTAGCTCTGACTGGGGGAATAAACTCCAGCTGGGCTGAAGATACTGAGGAACAGATGGTGCTGGAGGACATCCACTGTAGACTGACACCTCCCAAATCAACCACTAGCACTTACATTAACCTTCTGAATTGTAACCGAACTATAGTTCTAAGATTGCTGTGGACCGAGAGGGGACACAGGACAGATGCCTAGTCCCAAATCAACCACTATACTTCCCTTGGTCCCTACCGCAAACCTGAAGTGTAACTGATATTGTACTGTAGTATTCTGTAAGGTTCTGTGAACAGATGGGTCTGCAGGACACAGCAGATTGACACCATCCCAAATCAACCCTAGCCCCTATACTTGACCCCTACCTCTAGCGTCAACACTTCCACTGGCCGCTATCTTAATACCCATCTGGACTGTAAAGTTCTCAGCAAGGTTATGGCTAACTGAGTTGGAGGACACAAGTGAGACATCACTGCAGTCTGACACCCCAGTCCCAAATCAAACATCTAGCCTCTATACTTCCTTTGACCCCTACCTGTCTACCCCTTCCCTTGGTTTCTACCTCATGCCTATAACACAACTGAACCATTAAGCTGTTTTATTTTATTCTAGCTAACTGATGGCACAGGAGGACAGGTGAGACATCACTGCAGTCTGACAACCAGGCTATGGTCTGATTCTAAGGAATAAACCCTGCAATACCTGTGACAATTCAGGACCAGTTGTTGTCCCCTGCCTTAGAACTAGTGACAAACTCAAAACAGACCCGTGTTAAATCTAAAACAGGATTTCCCTATGAAACATTCTGAACAGCAACGGTCTTCTCTAGGTATCTCTCTCCTCTCAGGTATGTGTGGATAGCTGGTGGAACAACAGTTTCACAAGCATTTTCATTTAAATATGTTTTATTTGTGTACAAACAGTGCTTCTAATCTAACAGATATTTTATCTTCAGTGGGCTCAAATTTGTCAATTAACAGCACAATCCACAGCATCTTTGGCTTGATTGTGTGTACTGTATATCTTCATTGAGTATTAACTTAAGCGTGTGTATGTCTTAATTGACTCTTTGGCTTCAATGTGTTTATATATTCAGCGCATCTTTACCTTAAGTGTGTATCTATCTTCAATGAGTATTCACTTAAGTGTGTATCTATCTTCAATGAGTATTCACTTAAGTGTGTATCTATCTTCATTGAGTATTCACTTAAGTGTGTATCTATCTTCATTGAGTATTCACTTAAGTGTGTATCTATGTTCATTGATTCTTTGGTACGAGTGTATATATATCTTCAATGGCTCTTTGGCTTGAGTGTGGCTCCTTGCAGCTTGCATTGGGGTCTTTGGGAGTGGCTTCAGTTTATTCTTTCTCATACACATGTGCAGGCTGGGGAGAAACATTGAAGGGAGAGGACAGAGTAGAAGAGTAGAAGGCATTAGCATACATCAGACGTTGTAGTATTGACTGCATTACAGTGTGTGTATGTTTCTATGCTACATCTCACCTCAGTCTCTCTCCTTTTAGTCAACCTCACTCCTCCTCATGTCCTCACTCTTCCTCAGGTCCTCACTCTTCCTCAGGTCCTCACTCTTCCTCAGGTCCTCACTCTTCCTCAGGTATTTCTTCATGACAGAAGCAACGTCTCCCCCCTCGCTGCCCTCCGCATCCAGCCTCTCTCCCTGTGGCCCCCCACCTCCACTATGCCTCACCCCTCCTCCCTGGGAGCTCCCCCCAGATCCTGAGCTGGTGGAGCTGGAGTCGGAGCCCTTCCTGCTGCGTGTGGAGGGGGGCAGCTCTCCAAAGTGGACACTGAGTGCCCTCCGACCCCCTCTGACTGAACTGGCCAGGCTGCTGGTGGACTGGGCCCTTCGGATGGCCGGCAGAATGTCAGAGGCCGAGTCGTCACGGTTACTGTCTTTTAGGAGGCGGCGGTTCTGGAACACCATCGGTTCCGACCCCAGACAGCCCTCTCCACCGCCCTCACTGACGACGCTCTCCAGCAGCCTGCGTCTCATTGGCTGGGGGGAGCGCTGGGGTGAGCGCAGGGATCTGATTGGTTCTTCACCATCTTCCTCTGGGATGGAGATCGTGGGGGGGCGACGGCGGGGGGTAGTGGGGGAGGTGAGGGAGGAGAGGAGGGGGAGAGAGGGGAGGGAGGAGAGAGAATCGGAGGAGCTATAGCATTTGGCTCCGGAGTCCCTGGAGGCTGCAGATGAAGCCTGGGGTTCGCCTATGTTACGCAGGCTGGTGGCGCGGGGCAGCAGTGGGGAGGGAGGTTTGAGGATGCTGCGGGGCTCCTGGAAGTCCTCGGGGCCCAGGGAGAGGGCTGAGGCTCTGCGGCGGAGGGTTGAGGCCCCAGTCGTCTGGTAGATAGGGAGAGAAATAGTACTGCCACCCCCCTCCCCGGACTCTGGTCCCCCTCGCCGCTTACGAAGCCCCTCTAATAGCTCGGAGAGGGCAGAGGAGGAGGAGGCCCGACCAAGACGTGAACTACCCCCATTACCAACCACACCCCCTGGTTCGGAAACATCCTCATCTGGGTCCACACAGGAGCTGGGTGAGAGGGAGAGAAAGGATAATCAAACATTGGACATATAAAACAGTATTAGGGATCTATTCAATCAGATCCGCTTTAGCCAACATCCACATAACGGTTGTTTTGGCGGTGTCGGTGGTGGAACTGCGTTAGAGCTGTGAAATCCACAAGTGGCTCCTGGCATTATACCTAAAGCGGACATTGCCATTGACATGCAGCCTTGTTTACAAGTTCTAACACTGGAATGTGAGATGTAATCTACACCTCCATTAGGATGATAGAAATCCTCATCATTTTATTTAATGATTTTGAATTTCAGGTCATTATTTCTATATAGCTACACTTTCTCATTCTGAACTTCTAACGTGATTGGGACGGGTGTAGCTTCGTGACAATGATCAAGAGCAGCTGCTCACCGATTTGACAGCTCCGACGCAGTTACACCTCCGACACCGCCAAAACATCAGCTATGCAGGTGTTCCGGCTATCGCCGGTTAACGCTTGATCTGCTTGAACGCTTGATAGGCCTTAGTATCTATGCAGTTACTATTGAATTGAACTACTGAAGTTGAACTGTACTGAACCAAATTGAACTGACAACTCACCGGAAGCTGTAAGTGCTCATGGTGTCGGTGACAGACTTGCGCCCCGACTGGTTGCTGATGGTACTGCTGCCACAGGGAGAGCCCCGCCTGGCCCCCCCTCGGGGAACGCCGAGACAATGACGGATGCCTTCGCCAACATCCTCCGTGCCCAGAGATTGAGAACCAACACTAGACACACTGTCGCTGAGGAAGAGAGGGAACACCCATTCTGTCACTGAGAGGCAGAGATCACACACACACAATACCAAGAGAGATAACACACATGACTCCACACAGCCAGAGATGCAACACTTCTAAGCCATGGTCAGCTCACAGCAGTTCAGCCACATTGTCCTCAGAGGACATTTCCTGTCCCTGTGTCCTCTCTCTCCTGCTGTGTGACTGCAGGTGGTGGCATATTATATTGGAGACACGGTCAGGGTGTCAGACATTCACACTTAGTACTCAGGTCACATACTGTTACTGTATATAAAATAACTAACTACCACTTCTCCCATCTGCCATCAGAGCCACCAGAGAGAGGTGGGAGAGAGAGAGGAAAGATGAGGAAGAGAGGTAGATGGAGGGAGCAAGAATGAAAAAGTAATAGGTCAGAGAATAGAAGTTAAAGAGAACAGAGAGAGAGAGAGAGAGAGAGAGAGAGAGACAGAGAGGAAGAAGTGATAAAGCAGGAAAGATTGAGAGAGGGATCGATAAAATGAGAATAGATAATGGGAAAGGAGATAGATAAAGAAAAAGAAAGAAAGAAAGAAAGAAAGAAAGAAAGAAAGAAAGAGAGCGCGAGAGAGAGAGAGAGAGAGAGAGAGAGAGAGAGAGAGAGAGAGAGAGAGAGAGCGAGAGAGAGAGAGAAGAACTGGCTTTTGTACTGTAATGCATGAGACTCCATGCATTATGGAAGACACAAGAATATCACAGCTGGTAAACTCTCAAACACACCCCTCAGAACAGAGAAAAGCTTATTGCGTCTCTTACACAGGGCTGTGTGTATGTCTGTGTGTCTTTGCTCCAGCCCTGTGGCTCTCAACCTTGTCCACCCACAGAGCACCAGACAAACCAACAGGGTGATGGAGCTATTGGGTGCCTCTGCAGACAGCAGCTGTCAGACCACAGCTCAGGCATTTAGCCATGCACACATCCACTCACAACAAGGCTATTCAGCTCATAACCAGCATTGCAACATGTCTGTCGGTCTGTCTGTCTGTTCACATTATCAACAGCCCAGGGACCATATGCTGTTGAAGTCGGAAGTTTACATACAAATACATTTAAACTCAGTTTTTCACAATTCCTGACATTAGTCCTAGTAAAAATTGTCTTAGGTCAGTTAGGATCACCACTTTATTTTAAGAATGTGAAATGTCAGAATAATAGTAGAGAGAATGATTTATTTCAGCTTTTATTTCTTTCATCACATTCCCAGTGGGTTGGAAGTGTATATACACTCTATTAGTATGTGGTAGCATTGCCTTTAAATTGTTTAACTTGGGTCAAATGTTTCGGTAGCCTTCCACAAGCTTCCCACAATAAGTTGGGTGAATTTTGGCCCATTCCTCCTGTAACTGAGTCAGGTTTGTAGGCCTCCTTGCTCACACAGTTCTGCCCACAAATGTTCTATAGGATTGAGGTCAGGGCTTTGTGATGGCCACTCCAATACCTTGACTTTGTTGTCCTTAAGCCATTTTGCCACATCTTTGAAAGTATGTTTGGGGTCATTGTCCATTTGGAAGACCCATTTGCGACCAAGCTTTAACTTCCTGACTGATGCCTTGAGATGTTGCTTCAATATATACACACATAATTTCCCTTCCTCATGATGCCATCTATTTTGTGAAGTGCACCAGTCCCTCCTGCAGCAAAGCACCCCCACAGCATGATGCTGCCACCCCCGGGCTTCACGGTTGGGATGGTGTTCTTCGGCTTGCAAACGTCCCCCTTTTTCCTCCAAACATAACGATGGTCATTATGGCCAAACAGTTCTATTTTTGTTTCATCAGACAAGAGGACATTTCTCCAAAAAGTACAATCTTTGTCCCCATGTGCAGTTGCAAACTGTAGTCTGGCTTTTTTATGGTGGTTTTGGAGCAGTGGCTTTTTCCTTGCTGAGCAGCCTTTCAGGTTATGTTGATATAGGACTCGTTTTACTGTGGATATAGATACTTTTGTACCTGTTTCCTCCAGCATCTTCACAAGGTCCTTTGCTGTTGTTCTGGGATTGATTTGAACTTTTTGCACCAAGGTACGTTCATCTCTAGGAGATAGAATGCGTCTCCTTCCTGAGCGGTATGACAGCTGTGTGGTCCCATGGTGTTTATACTTGCGTACTATTGTTTGTACAGATGAACATGATACCTTCAGGCATTTGGAAATTGCTCCCAAGGATGAACCAGACTTGTGGAGGTCTACATTTTTTTTTCTGAGGTCTTGGCTGATTTCTTTTGATTTTCCCATGATGTCAAGCAAAGAGGCACTGAGTTTGAAGGTAGGCCTTGAAATACATCCACAGGTACACCTCCAATTGACTCAAATGATGTCAATTAGCCTATCAGAAGCTTCTAAAGCCATGACATCATTTTCTGGAATTTTCCAAGCTGTTTAAAGGCACAGTCAACTTAGTGTATGTAAACTTCTGACCCACTGGAATTGTGATACAGTGAATTATAAGTGAAATAATCTGTCTGTAAACAATTGTTGGAAAAATGACTTGTGTCATGCACAAAGTAGATGTCCTAACCGACTTGCCAAAACTATAGTTTGTTAACAAGAAATGTGTGGAGTGGTTGAAAAACGAGTTTAAATGACTCCAACCTAAGTGTATGTAAACCTCCGACTTCAACTGTATCAGAGAGGTCTAATAACTTAACCGTTACACTAAAACAGCCCAAGAAACAGCACTCTAGATTCAAGCCAACACAGGTGAGAGTACAGAGTACGCAAACACACACACTTGGATAGACATCTGCACGCACGCACACATGCTGGAACCCAGGGTTCTTACAGGTCTATCTTCTTAGCAAAGGATTCCACAGCCGTCGCAACACTGGAATTAGGAAGAGGGGTGAAAGGTCAGGGGTGTGGGTAAAGAGCAGTTATGATGTAACTTCCTTGTGAACACAACTGTACCTGTCATCCCATTGCTTTAACCCTCCCCCATACCTCTCTTACACATCAAATACAGTAACACACTCATACCTCTCTTACACATCAAACACAGTAACACACTCATACCTCTCATCATCACTCTCGTCACTAGACTCCACCTCCTCCAGGGCTGCCTGCAGATCAACGATACGATGGATGGATGTCTCCAGATCAGCTTGTAATGTCTGTCTGACTGCACTCAACTCCGTCACTTGCATCTCCTGAGAACCGAGAGAGAGATAGAGAGTGAGGGGGAGAGGGGGGGAAGAGGGAAGGAGAGAAAAAGAGACATGTCCATAGGGGAAGTGACAGAGAGAGGAGAGGCCGCTCAAAGGAACGCCAAGGACGTGTGTGTGCCACAGGCCAACTGTACGTTTATTAATGCTATTCAATACAGGCCAACTGTACATTTATTCATGCTATTCAATACAGGCCAACTGTACGTGTATTCATGCTATTTAATACAGGCCACCTGTACGTTTATTCATGCTATTCAATACAGGCCACCTGTACGTTTATTCATGCTATTCAATACAGGCCACCTGTACGTTTATTCATGCTATTCAATACAGGCCAACTGTACGTTTATCCATGCTATTCAATACAGGCCAACTGTAGGTTTATTCATGCTATTCAATACAGGCCAACTGTAGGTTTATCCATGCTATTCAATACAGGCCAACTGTACGTTTATCCATGCTATTCAATACAGGCCAACTGTACATTTATCCATGCTATTCAATACAGGCCAACTATAGGTTTATCCATGCTATTCAATACAGGCCAGAATGGATGGTTTTATAATCATGCCCATTCTAGTCCTTATTGCATCATCCGTCATATACTGTGGCACTGACCAACACACACCCACCAATACACACACACACACCAACACACACACGTGGGTCCTTGGTCTTCTAGTAGAGTGTGTGTGTGTGTGTGTGTGTGTGTGTGTGTGGGTGTTGGTCAGGGTTATCTCGAGGAGCAATCTTCCATATACAGAGACAGAAAGAAGAGAGTGATTTATCTATTAATCTTCCACTTTTCCCTGTAATCTCTCTCTCTCTCTCTCTCTCACATACACACACAAACACACACACACACACACACACACAAGACATTGTTACACACACACTAGCTCATTCACTCAAATGTATGACAAAGACACTAGCGCTCAAATGGCATGAAGACACACAAACACACACCCTCATTGGCTCTCCAGGTTATTGACTGTGTGTGTGTGTGTGTTGGGGGGGGGGGGGGGGGGGGTTAGTGGTTGTCATAGAGACATGCGGAATATGGGATGGGGTGTGCGTGTGTATCCATAACCTTGAGAAGACAATGAGGATTAATCACAGCCAGCCAGACAGTGGCAAAGCTAGAGAGAGAATACAGGGGAGACAGTGTGTGTGTATCTCACTGAGAGCTTTGTCTGTCTGCGTGGTTGGTCGTTAGGTCGTTAAAGGGCATCTATCCGTGTGTGTGTGTGTGTTTGTGTTTCTGTGTGTGTAGGCTATATATGTCTGTGTGTATACATTGAGTGTACAAAACATTAGGAACTCTTTCCATGACATAGATTGACCAGGTGAAAGCTATGATCCTGTGTTGATGTCACCTGTTATGTCCACTTCAATCAGTGTAGAAGTGTGTATGCGTGCCATTCAGAGGGTGAATGGGCAAGACAAAATATTTAAATGCCTTTGAATGGGGTATGGTAGTAGGTGCCAGGCACACCGGTTTGAATGTGTCAAGAACTGCAACGCTGCTGGGTTGTTCACACTCAATAGTTTCCTGTGTTTATCAAGAATGGTCCACCACCCAAAGTACATCCAGACAACTTGACCCAACTGTGGGAAGCATTGGAGTCAACATGGGCCAGCATGGGGGGGGGGGGGGGGGGGGGGGGTTGCAACCCAATATTAGGAAGGTATTCCTAATGTTTGGTATACTTAGTGTATGTTTCTACAACTTGATTGGAGTCCACCTGTGGTAAATTCAATTGATTGGACATGATTTGGAAAGGCACACCTGTCTATATAAGGTCCCACAGTTGACAGTGCATGTCAGAGCAAAAACCAAGCCATGAGGTCGAAGGAATTGTCCATAGAGCTCCGAGACAGGATTGTGTCGAGACACAGATCTGGGGAAGGGTATGAAAAATGTCTGCAGCATTGAAGGTCCCCAAGAACACAGTGGCCTCCATCATTCTTAAATGGAAGAAGTTTGGAACCACCAAGACTCTTCATAGAGCTGGCCGCCCGGCCAAACTGAGCAATCGGGGGAGAAGAGCCTTGGTCAGGGAGGTGACCAAGAACCCGATGGTCACTCTGACAGAGCTCTAGAGATCCTCTGTGGAACCAACCATTTCTGCAGCACTCCACCAATCAGGCCTTTATGGTAGAGTGGCCAGACAGAAGCCACTCCTCAGTAAAAGGCACATGACAGCCCGCTTGGAGTTTGCCAAAAGGCACCTAAAGGACTCTCAGACCATGAGAAACAAGATTCTCTGGTCTGATGAAACCAAGATTAAACTCTTCGGCCTGATTGCCAAGCGTCACATTTGGAGGAAACCTGGCACCATCCCTACGGTGAAGCATGGTGGTGGCAGCATCATGCAGTGGGGATGTTTTTCAGCGGCAGGGACGGGGAGATTAGTCAGGATCGAGGCAAAGATTAACGGAGCAAAGTACAGAGAGATCCTTGATGAAAACCTGCTCCAGGGCGCTCAGGACCTCAGACTGGGGCGAAGGTTCACCTTCCAACAGGACAACGACCCTAAGCACACAGCCAAGACAACGCAGGGGTGGCTTCGGGACAAGTCTCTGAATATCCTTGAGTGGCCCAGCCAGAGCCCAGACTTAAACCTGATCTAACATCTCTGGAGAGCCCTGAAAATAGCTGTGCTGCAACGCTCCCCATCCAACCTGACAGCGCTTGAGAGGATCTGCAGAGAAGAATGGGAGAAACTCCCCAAATACAGGTGTGCCAAGCTTGTAGCATCATTCCCAAGAAGATCCGAGGCTGTAATTTCTGCCAAAGGTGCTTCAACAAAGTACTGAGTAATGGGTCTGAATACTTATGTAAATGTTATATTTATGTTTTTAATTTTAATAAATTAGCAGAAATTTCAGAAAAACTTTTTTTGCTTTTTCATTATGGGGTATTGTGTGTAGATTGATGAGGGGAAAAAACAAGTTAATCCATTTTAGAATAAGGCTGTAACCTAACAAAATGTGGTCTGAATACTTTCCGATGGCACTGTATATAGCGTGTATGAGTGTGTGTGTTACCAGCTCCATGCATCTGCGGCTGCTGTCCTGTTCTCTCTGAGACAGGTCTTCCACCTCATGTCTCATGTCGTGGAGGCGTTGCTGGTAGTACTGACTGTTCTCTCTCTCCCTGACCTCTGTCTGGGCACTCTGCTCCAGCTCCTCTCCCAGACGCACCACACTATCCCTCAGACGCAGCACCAACACCTACAGAGAGACAGGAGACATTTTTCTAAGACATTATTTTAATTTACTATTTCTACATTTCAGCTTTGGCAATATGTACGTCATGCCGATATTGCACCATTACATTTAATTGAATTGAGAGAAAGAGAGAGATATGACAGGGACAGAAAGAGAAATAGAGAGAACGAAAGAGTGTGTAAAGATAAGTCAACTTGTTTCCTGTCCATTTTAACATCCTCACCTCAAACCTCTTCACTTGTCCTCTCTGGAACTCCAGCTTGTTCTCCAGGTCACACACCCTGGCCTCTTGCATACTGACGATACTACGCCCCACGGTGGATGACTCCAGAAACTGCACCCTGGCCATACTGGTTGCGAGCTGGGGGTAGGAGAGGAAGAGAAAGGAGGAGTGACGGAAGGACAAGAGGAATGTCAGAGTAGGTTATCAGAGAGTCTCGTATCCACATTAACAGCATATGTAGTTCACCATCTCCCCAATTTTACTCAGCTCAGTCCTTACCTCTTCCTGGAGTGTGTGTCTCTGTTTCTTGACCTCCTCCAGTTCAGCCTGTAACTCTCTGATCTGAGAAATATCACTGGAGGACTGAGATAGAGAAAGGTAATGTTTTGATCATCTTTAATTTGAAAACCACAACTGTCAAAGTCTTTCTACATGGTTTGGAGCCACTATGAGGCAGAGATACCCACCTGTGCAATGAGGGCTTTGTGTTTCTTCATGAGTTCATTGAGGTCCTCCTGGTCCTCCTCTAGTCTCTTCAACAGATCTGACTTGTCATGTTGCAGCTGAGCTAACTGCTCATCCACCTACACATAAACACACAGACTTTTAAACTACTCTCTCCACTAGACTGTTGTCCTCACAGTAGGATTGTAACACTTTGATGTTAAAGTTCCCGAACACAACTGATAATGATAGCCACCGTGCTTCTACACCTGCATTACTAGCTGTTTGGGGTTTTAGGCTGGGTTTCTGTACAGCACTTCGAGATATTAGCTGATGTAAGAAGGGCTATATAAAATAAAATTGATTGATTGATTGATATAGTAACAGTTTGTAGTAAGAGTCTAGTCCTCTAACTCTCGCACCAGACTCTTGTGTTTGCAGATGTTCTCTAGTTCTATCTGAGCATTCTCCAGTTCCATGGACAGAGTCTTCTGAACACTCTCCACATCCGCTCTCCTTGCCTCACTCTCCTCCAACTGACAGAGAGAGAGATGGAGAGAGAAAGAGAGAGCAATAGAGGGAGGGAGAGAGAGAGAGAGAGGGGGGGGGGGGGGGTATGTTTTGATTGTGATTTTAAACACGCCTTGATCCACATTCATAACATCATAGTATGTGTGTGTGTGTGTGTTTGCGTGTGTAGGTGTGTGTTTACCTGGCAGTGCAGGCGCTCTATGTGTTCCTTGCTGCCGGGTGCCTGGCTGTGTCCAGGGTTGTCTATGGTAGACAGTAGCAGCTGAGCATCAACCAGCAGAGCATGGGTTCTCTTCAGATCTCTCCTCAGTCTCTTCTCCACATCAAAGTCCCTGTGGCCCACCTGGCAGAGGGAGGAAGAGAGTTTAATGTTTATTAATATGTTTAATACGAGAATGTTTAATCCACGCACGCACGCACACACGCACACACGCACACACGCACACCCCTAAATTACAATAAAATAACCTCAAGCCTGTCCATATCATGTAGTGGAGGAACTCTGGGGCATTGAGTAAACAATCATTGGTTGATAAAATGTGTACTTCAATTTGTTACCACAGGGAAAAGAGCACTTGGGTCTTTCTATAAATAATGGGGCCAATGTGTGACATTAGGATAAAACAATTCTAAATGGTTTGAAATATAAAATAAAAGGACTTTCATGCAGTTCCACATGTGTACTTAGAGGAATAAAAGTGAATAGTTTGGACACACCTACTTATTCAAGGGTTTTTCTTTATTTCTACTATTTTTTACATTGTAGAATAATAGTGAAGACATCAAAACTTCAAATAGCCACCCTTTGCCTTGATGACAGCTTTGCACACTCTTGGCATTCTCTCAACCAGCTTCATGATGTAGTCACCTGGAATGCATTTCAATTAACAGGTGTTCCTTCTTTAAAGTTAATATGTGGAATTTCTTTCCTTCTGAATGCCTTTGAGCCAATCAGTTGTGTTGTGACAAGATAGGGGGGTATACAGAAGATAGCCCTATTTGGTAAAAGACCAAGTCCATATTATGGCAAGAACAGCTCAAATAAGCAAAGAGAAATGACAGTCCATCATTACTTTAAGACATGAAGGTTAGTCAATACGGAAAATGTCAAGAACTTTTAAAGTTTCTTCAAGTGCAGTCGCAAAAACCATCAAGCGCTATGATGAAACTGGCTCTCATGAGGACTGCCACAGGAAAGGAAGACCCAGAGTTACCTCTGCTGCAGAGGATAAGTTCATTATAGTTACCAGCCACAGAAATTGCAGCCCAAATAAATGCTTCACAGAGTTCAAGTCACAGACACATCTCAACATCAACTGTTCAGAGGGGACTGTGTAAATCAGGCATTCATGGTCGAATTGCTGCAAAGAAACCACTACTAAAGGACACCAATAAGAAGAAGAGACCTGCTTGTGCCAAGAAACACGAGAAATGGACATTAGACCGGTGGAAATTTGTCCTTTGGTCTGGAGTCCAAATTGGAGATTTTGGGTTCAAACAGCCGTGTCTTTGTGAGATGGAGTGTGGGTGAACGAATGATCTCAACATGTGTATTTCCCACCATAAAGCATGTAGAAGGAGGTGTTATGGTGTCGGGGTGCTTTGCTGGTGACACTGTCTGTGATTTATTTAGAATTCAAGGCACACTTAACCAGCATGGCTACCACAGCATTCTGCAGCGATACGCCATCCCATCTGGTTTGGGCTTAGTGGGACTATCATTTGTTTTTCAACAAGACAATGACCCAACACACCTCCAGGCTATGTAAGGGCTATTTTACCAAATGGTTTGGGATGAGTCGGACGGCAGAGTGAAGGAAAAGCAGCCAACAAGTGCTCAGCATATGTGGGAACTCCTTCAAGACTATTGGAAATGCATTCCAAGTGAAGCTGGTTGAGAGAATGCCAAGAGTGTGCAAAGCTGTCATCAAGGCAAAGGAAGAATCTCAAATATATCTTGATTTGTTTAACACTTTTTTGGTTACTACATGATTCCATATGTGTTATTTCATAGTTTTGATGTCTTCACTATTATTCTACAATGTAAAAAATAGTAAAAATAAAGAAAAACCCTTGAATGAGTAGGTGTGTCCAAACTTTTGACTGGTACTGTACATGTATACAACAACCAGAGGAGGCTGCTGAGGGGAGAACGTCTCATAATAATGGCTGGAACAGAGCAAATGGAATGGCATCAAACACATGGAAACCATGTGTTTTATGTATTTGATACCATTCCACTTATTCCGCTCCAGCCACTACCATGAGCCCATCCTCCCCAATTAAGGTGCCACCAACCTACTGTGACAACATCATAGGCCTAGGGTTAACACAGACATTGGCAAGTCAAATTCAAATAGTTTCAGGGACTTTTCCAAGCACTTAATTGTAATTTTCAAGGTCCTCAATGTTATACAATTGTATAATTTATATATTGTACATATAGAGCCTAATATAGAACCCCCCTCCCCCCAAAAAGCTTGCAAAAAGTGTACAAAAAAGTAGGCCATTACCACTTTAATAATCATATTTTTTTTAGGCGTTGCCAATGCATTGATATTCAAATTATGATTACATTCTAAAATCTGTGAGAATAATGTGGACATTGCATTACTAAATAGATTGGATGCATGCATGGCTATTTCTTGTCACATAATAAAGCCATGAATAGCGGTACCATTAATCTCACTGTTTGAATCTCACCATCACTGTTTTTGTAATGAGAAAGTGACCAAAAACTTGTATGGAGAGCCAAGGTGAAGCCAACATTAGATGTTATCGTCCTCATAATAACCGCAACAGAGTAGCTCAACACCCTTCAGTTGAAGCAGCGGGAAACAAACGAAAGTGTCCACATCTCTCACAAAAACGGATCAAAAATGAAATCACAGATAATTATACATTTGCTACAATAATTACAAGGACATTTCAACCACCAAATTGAGGAAATGTCTGATTTTCAATGTAGGCCTATTCCAGTACTGCTTGAAGTTCTGAGTTCAAGTAGAATATTTCAAGCCCCTTGTATTGTTTGGAATTGCAGGTGTAACATGGAAAACCAACTGTATTTGTCATGTTATTTCTTTCAATTTACATTAAAATTTTAGTAATTTAGCAGACGCTTTTATCCAGAGCGACTTACAGTTAGTGAGTTAGTTTCATACTGGCCCCCCGTAGAAAACGAACCCACAACCCTGGTGTTGCAAGCGCCATGCTCTACCAGATCATATTGTGAATAAGCCCACTAGGCTATGTCATTTGTTGTCATTATATCCAGAATAATTCATAGGAATAGGTGCCCAATCCAAGGCAAAAAAACAGATGAAAGCATGAACACATTACCTTCCTTGATGCTTTCTCTGTTAAATCTAACAAGACCCTGCTGTAAATCAAGCAGACAACAACAGATGATCAACATCAATTCCATAGGGATATTAGATCCAACGTGGATCCAGGCACAACTGTCTTCACTAGCATATGAGACACCAAAATATTCTGGACAATCCTCGCAAACACCTTTTTTTCCAGCACTGTTGTTGCATTGCATGCGGTATCACAATAGCTGGTAAATAATGGCACCGGAGGGGATGGCTGCCGTTTTACGGGCTCCTAACCAACTGTGCTATTTTGGGTGTTTTTTCGCATTGTTTATAACTTATTTTGTACATAATGTTGCTGCTATCGTCTCTTATGACCGAAAAGAGCTTCTGGATATCAGAACAACGATTACTCACCTCGAACTGGACGAAGATTTTTTATTTAATTAGTCCGACG
Organism: Coregonus lavaretus; assembly: GCF_964263955.1. Taxonomy (NCBI): domain Eukaryota; kingdom Metazoa; phylum Chordata; class Actinopteri; order Salmoniformes; family Salmonidae; genus Coregonus; species Coregonus lavaretus. The sequence continues at coordinate 61,385,460 of NC_139991.1, read as the reverse complement.
CGAAGGATATACTGCTTCTCCGAGACCAGGCCCAAATCCCTGTCATTCGCGTGAAGAAAATACGGAAATATAGGGGGCAGAGATCAGGGTGCCTTGTGAGAATTTGTCGGCGAGTGGGTAACCCGCATCTACCATCCGTTCTATTGGCCAACGTGCAATCACTGGAAAATAAACTGGATTATCTCCACTCGAGACTATCCTACCAACGGGACATTAAAAACTGTAATATCTTATGTTTCACCGAGTCGTGGCTGAACGACGACACAGAAAATATTCAGTTGGCTGGGTTTTCCGTGCATCGGCAGGACAGAACAGCTGTCCTGGGGTGGGGGTGTGTGTCTATCTGTCAATAACAGCTGGTGCGCGATGTCTAAAATTAAGGAGGTCTCGAGGTATTTCTCACCTGAGGTAGAGTACCTCATGATAAACTGTAGACCACACTATCTACCAAGAGAGTTTTCATCTATATTTTTCATAGCCGTCTATTTACCACCACAAACCGATGCTGGCACTAATACCGCACTCAACAAGTTGTATAAGGCCATAAGCAAACAAGAAAATGCTCATCCAGAAGTGGCGCTCCTAGTGGCCGGGGACTTTAATGCAGGGAAACTTAAATCCATTTTACCTCATTTCTACCAGCATGTCACATGTGCAACCAGAGGGGAAAAAACTCTAAAACAGAAGGAAAAAAAACTCCACACCACCTTTACTCCACACACAGAGACACATACAAAGATCTCCCTCACCCTCCATTTGGCAAATCTGACCATAATTCTATCCTCCTGATTCCTGCTTACAAGCAAAAACTAAAGCAGGTTGTACCAGTGACTCGCTCAATACGGAAGTGGTCAGATGACAGGACTGTTTTGCTAGCACAGACCGGAATATGTTCCGGGATTCATCCAATGGCATTGAGGAGTATACCACCTCAGTCACCGGCTTCATCAATAAGTGCATCGACAACGTCGTCCTCACAGTGACCGTACGTACATATCCCAACCAGAAGCTATGGATTACAGGCAACATCCGCACCGAGCTAAAGGCTAGAGCTGCCGCTTTCAAGGAGCAGGACACTAATCGGGACATGTATAAGAAATCCCGCTATGCCCTCAGATGAACCATCAAACAGACAAAGAGCCAATACAGGACTAAGATTGAATCCTACTACACCGGCTCTGACGCTCGTCGGATGTGGCAGGACTTGCAAACTCTTACGGACTACAAAAGGGAAACCCTGCCGTGAGCTGCCCAGTGACGCGAGCCTACCAGACGAGCTACATAACTTTTATGCTCGCTTCTAGGCAAGCAACACTGAAGCATGCATGAGAGCACCAGCTGTTCCGGACGACTGTGTTATCACGCTCTCCGTAGCCAATGTGAGCAAAACCTTTAAACAGGTCAACATTCACAAGGCCGCGGGGCCAGACGGATTACCAGGACGTGTACTCAGAGCATGCATGGACCAACTGGCAAGTGTCTTCACTGACATTTTCAACCTCTCCCTGACGGAGTCTGTGATACCTACATGTTTCAAGCAAGACCACCATAGTCCCTGTGCCCAAGAAAGGGAAGGTAACCTGCCTAAATGACTACCACCCAGTAGCACTCACGTCGGTAGCCATGAAGTGCTTTGAAAGGCTGGTCATGGCTCACATCAACACCATCATCCCGGAAACCCTAGACCCACTCCAATTCGCATACCTCCCCAACAGATCCACAGATGACACAATCTCAATCGCACTCCACACTGCTCTTTCCCACCTGGACAAAAAGAACATGTGAGAATGCTGTTCATTGACTACAGCTCAGCGTTCAACACCATAGTGCCCACAAAGCTCATCACTAAGCTAAGGACCCTGGAACTAAACACCTCCCTCTGCAACTGGATCCTGGACTTCCTGACGGGCCGCCCCCAGGTGGTAAGGGTAGGCAACAACACATCTGCCACACTGATCCTCAACACAAGGGCCCCTCAGGGGTGCGTGCTTAGTCCATGCCTGTACTCCCTGTTCACCCACGACTGCGTGGCCAAGCACGACTCCAACACCATCATTAAGTTTGCTGACGACACAAAAGTGGTAGGCCTGATCACCGACAACGATGAGACAGCCTATAGGGAGGAGGTCAGAGACCTGGCAGTGTGGTGCAAGGACAACAACCTCTCCCTCAACTTAAGCAAGACAAAGGAGCTGATCGTGGACTACAGGAAAAGGAGGGTCGAACATGCCCCCATTCACATCGATGGGGCTGTAGTGGAGCGGGTCGAGAGTTTCTGGTGTCCACATCACCAACAAACTATCATGAATAGTCGTGAATAGGGCACGACAACACCTTTTCCCCCTCAGGAGACTGAAAAGATGTGGCATGGGTCCTCATATCCTCAAAAAGTTCTACAGCTGCACCATCGAGAGCATCCTGACCGGTTGCATCACCGCCTGGTATGGAAACTGCTCGGCATCCGACCGTAAGGCGCTACAGAGGGTAGTGCGTACGGCCCAGTACATCACTAAGGCCAAGCGTCCTGCCATCCAGGACCTATATACTAGGAAGTGTCATAGGAAGGCCCAAAAAATGTTCTACGACTACAGTCACCCAAGTCATAGACTGTTCTCTCTGCTACCGCAAGGCAAGCAGTACCGGAGCACCAAGTCTAGGTCCAAAAGGCTCCTTAACAGCTTCTACTCCCAAGCCATAAGACTGCTGAACAATTAATGAAATGGCCACCCGGACTAGAGGTTGGTAATGTTCTCTAGTTGCGCCATGATTGGCTCAGTGTTCTGTCACTCATGGGGACACTATGTCACCACAAAATCTACAGGAAGAGCTCGGAAATTCAAGCCCCTTGGGTGCTGCCATAGAGTTACATTAGAAGTGCCTATCCATGAAGGCTCAAGTTAATTGGCCACAGATAAAATGACGTTAAATCACATTATATCTACCGTAGCTTTGATTGGACGGATCATGTCAACGTCATACTTTCAAAATCTTAGCTAGCAAGCTAGATAAGCAGTCATCATCATGAATCACGTCGACAATCTACTGGCAAATTCTTTTCAATCTTTGTCATATGAAAATAAAATATAGATAAAATGTATCGGTGCAAATCGACATAACCATTACACAACAAGTTGGAAATCGCAAATTCAACAATGAGTGGTTTGGAAGGAATCAGTGGCTTACTGCAAGCGTTACAAAGCAATCACTAGCCTGCTATTCAGTGGAGTGGGTGTGTGGCCCAAGTCTGGGTTTGAGGGTCTCTTTTCCAAGCTTAAAAGGATAAACATTGGGCCAGAAAAGATTGAATACATTGGCCATGCTGTCAATCCAGCATGACTTCTGCTGCGTTCAAAACAACTGGAAACTCTGAAACTCAGACTTCAGTGAGTTCAAGACAACTGGGAACTCAGGAAAAAACTAGCTCCGACTGGGAAAATACATTTTGAACGGTCATCCAACTCAGAATTCCAAGTCGGGAACTCAGGCATCTTTCTAGAGCTCCGACCTGAATATCACTGATGTCATGATTCAACCTTGTTTTTTTCAGAGTTCCCAGTTGTCTTGAAAGCACCATAAATCCAGAGAATGCCAGACTTCGGTGACAAAGTTCGATGACAAAATGTGCCCACAAGAAGGACCGCCACGCCACCTTCCTGTTCAAGTGAGCACAGCACACAAGGTGAGTCCAAAAATGTATTGTATGCTGCTGTATAAATGATGTAATATGCCAGGGACATATGTATACTGTAGCTAAGAATGTAATACTAAGTTTATGTTGTGTAGTAAGCTGTTAGTAGCCCATGTGCCTCACCCTAATAATTGGTCCATTTCCCCCTCATAACTTAGCCTACTGTTCTGACTTGGTGGTGCACATGTAGCCTATAGCCTGTTTTAGAGAAATGTAATCATTGAATATTGTAAGAGCTTTCATTGTCTGTTTATATGCCCCCTTTATTTATCCTACGGTTCTGACTTGGTGTACAGGGAGAATACTGTAAGAACGGCCCATGTTCTGAATTATGTCGCTGTGCTGTACATTTCAAAAGTGCTGAACAAATAGTTATTTTGACTACGTCCATCCTAACTCGATCATGAATGTCTTAATCAAAATTACGGATTTCCTCTTATCCGCACGTCGTCCCCTTATGCCATAGTTTGTACATCTCAATTGTCAATAGAAACCACATTTGTTTAAGCAAGTCAGCCATATCATTCAGAACAGCGCCGGAGAAGATGGCTGCCGTTTTACAGCCCTCTAACCAATTGTACTATTATGTGTGTTTTTCCGCGTTATTTGTAATTTATTTTGTACATAATGTTTCTGCCATCGTCTCTTATAACCAAAAAGAGCTTCTGGATATCAGGACAGCGATTACTCACCTCGCATTGGACGAAGATTTTTTCTTCAACGAGGCGGCCGCGAAGGATATCCTACAAACACCCGACAAGGCCCAAATCCCCGTCATTCGCGTGAGGAAGAGACGGAGATATCGCGGACGCAGATCCGGGTGCCTTGTAAGGATCCGACGGCGAGCGAGTAAACTGCCTCTCCCATCAATCCTATTAGCCAACGTTCAAGCTTTTGAGAATAAAATGGACGATTTAAGATTACGGTTATCCTACCAACGGGACATTAAAAACTGTAATATCTTATGTTTCACGGAGTCGTGGCTGAACGACAACAATGATAACATTCAGCTAGCAGGCTATACGCTACATCGACAGGACAGAACGGCAGACTCTGGTAAGACAAGGGGTGGCGGTCTGTGTATATTTGTAAACAACAGCTGGTGCACAAAATCAAATACTAAGGAAGTCTCGAGGTTTTGCTCGCCTGAGGTAGAGTATCTTATGATAAGCTGTAGACCACACTATTTACCAAGAGAGTTTTCATCTATATTTTTCATAGCTGTCTATTTACCACCACAAACCAATGCTGGCATTAAGATTGCACTGAATGAGTTGTACAAGGCCATTAATCAACAGGAAAACGCTCATCCAGATGCAGCGCTCCTAGTGGCCGGGGACTTTAATGCAGGGAAACTTAAATCCGTTCTACCTAATTTCTACCAGCATGTTAAATGTGCAACCAGAGGGAAAAAAACTCTAGACCACCTTTACTCCACACACAGAGACGCATACAAAGCTCTCCCTCGCCCTCCATTTGGCAAATCTGACCATAACTCTATCCTCCTGATTCCTGCTTATAAGCAAAAACTGAAGCAGGAAGCACCAGTGACTCGGTTAATAAAAAAGTGGTCAGATGACGCAGATGCTAAGCTACAGGACTGTTTTGCTAGCACAGACTGGAACATGTTCCGGGATTCTTCAGACAGCATTGAGGAGTACACCACATCAGTCACTGGCTTCATCAATAAGTACATCGATGATGTCGTCCCCACAGTGACCGTACGTACATACCCCAACCAGAAGCCATGGATTACAGGAAACATCCGCACTGAGCTAAAGGGTAGAGCTGCCGCTTTCAAGGAACGGGACTCTAACCCGGACGCTTATAAGAAATCCCGCTATGACCTCCGACGAACCATCAAACAGGCAAAGAGTCAATACAGGTCTAAGATTGAATCATACTACACTGGCTCTGACGCTCGTCGGATGTGGCAGGGCTTGAAAACTATTACAGACTACAAAGGGAAGCACAGCCGCGAGCTGCCCAGTGACACAAGCCTACCAGACGAGCTAAACCACTTCTATGCTCGCTTCGAGGCAAGCAACACTGAAGCATGCATGAGAGCACCAGCTGTTCCGGATGACTATGTGATCACGCTCTCCGTAGCCGATGTGAGTAAGACTTTTAAGCAGGTCAACATTCACAAGGCCGCAGGGCCAGACGGATTACCAGGACGTGTACTCCGAGCATGTGCTGACCAACTGGCAAGTGTCTTCACTGACATTTTCAACATGTCCCTGACTGAGTCTGTAATACCAACATGTTTCAAGCAGACCACCATAGTCCCCGTGCCCAAGAACTCTAAGATAACCTACCTAAATGACTACCGACCCGTAGCACTGACGTCTGTAGCCATGAAGTGCTTTGAAAGACTGGTCATGGCTCACATCAACAGCATAATCCCAGAAACCCTAGACCCACTCCAATTTGCATACCGCCCCAACAGATCCACAGATGATGCAATCTCTATCGCACTCCACACTGCCCTTTCCCACCTGGACAAGAGGAACACCTACGTGAGAATGCTATTCATTGACTACAGCTCAGCATTCAACACCATAGTGCCCTCTAAGCTCATCACTAAGCTAAGGATCCTGGGACTAAACACCTCCCTCTGCAACTGGATCCTGGACTTCCTGACGGGCCGCCCCCAGGTGGTAAGGGTAGGTAACAACACATCTGCCACACTGATCCTCAACACGGGGGCCCCTCAGGGGTGCGTGCTCAGTCCCCTCCTGTACTCTCTGTTCACCCATGACTGCATGGCCAGGCACGACTCCAACACCATCATTAAGTTTGCCGACGACACAACAGTGGTAGGCCTGATCACCGACAACGATGAGACAGCCTATAGGGAGGAGGTCAGAGATCTGGCCGTGTGGTGCCAGGACAACAACCTCTCCCTCAACGTGACCAAGACAAAGGAGATGATTGTGGACTACAGGAAAAAAAAGAGGACTGAGCACGCCCCCATTCTCATCGACGGGGCTGTAGTGGAACAGGTTGAGAGCTTCAAGTTCCTTGGTGTCCACATCACCAACGAACTATCATGGTCCAAACACACCAAGACAGTCGTGAAGAGGGCACGACAAAGCCTATTCCCCCTCAGGAGACTAAAAAGATTTGGCATGGGTCCTCAGATCCTCAAAAAATTCTACAGCTGCACCATCGAGAGCATCCTGACTGGTTGCATCATCGCCTGGTATGGCAACTGCTTGGCCTCTGACCGCAAGGCACTACAGAGGGTAGTGCGTATGGCCCAGTACATCACTGGGGCAAAGCTTCCTGCCATCCAGGACCTCTATACAAGGCGGTGTCAGAGGAAGGCCCTCAAAATTGTCAAAGACTCCAGCCACCCTAGTCATAGACTGTTCTCTCTGCTACCGCACGGCAAGCGGTACCGGAGTGCCAAGTCTAGGTCCAAAAGACTTCTCAACAGCTTCTACCCCCAAGCCATAAGACTCCTGAACAGCTAATCATGGCTACCCGGACTATTTGCACTGCCCCCCCACCCCATCCTTTTTACGCTGCTGCTACTCTGTTAAGTATTTATGCATAGTCACTTTAACTCTACCCACATGTACATATTACCTCAACTACCTCAACTAGCCGGTGCCCCCGCACATTGACTCTGCAACGGTACCCCCCTGTATATATAGCCTCCCTACTGTCACTTTATTTTACTTCTGCTCTTTTTTTCTCAACACTTTTTTTGTTGTTGTTTTATTCTTACTTTTTTGTTTAAAATAAATGCACTGTTGGTTAAGGGCTGTAAGTAAGCATTTCACTGTAATGTCTGCACCTGTTGTATTCGGCGCATGTGACCAATAAAATTTGATTTGATTTGATATCAGCTATATATTTTTTAAAGGCAGTAAATGAGGCTGAATGAAGTGTTTTGCTGCCAGACAAGGCTCCGCTGATAGCCAGGTGTAGCAGTGGTGAGGATTCACTCCATGGTGCTGAAAAGAAAGCTCTGCTGTTGGGACAGCTTTATGTAGGCCCAAACAGTTTGTGGACACTGTTTGTCACCGTTATAGTGCAATTAATTTATTGTTAATGTACACCTTTTTCTTTTTGTTTGCCCCACCAAGATTTACATGCTAAAATCGCCACTGCCAACAAGTATCATTCATAATTATTGAAGAACCACGATAATGACATTCCTTATCATTTAGGTTAAATATCAAGGTAAGGTGACTTTCGGTTAGAAGCATTCGATTTCGCAATCCATTTTGGATTTGTGTGCCCATGAAAACTGTTTTCACCCCTAACATAAGACACAAAATGTTATATAGTTACACTGCATTTCTGAGATCTCTATACAAAAAACTGTCTGACAGCTTGATCCAGGATTCTTACAGAGTTCAAGTTCAATGTCTAATTTAACTGATTAATGCTTAATATATGATTTATTGACAATTTACACTGCCATAAATGCAAGGACAGAAAAGTAATATTTTATGTCACACGATTTTGGACAAATCCGTCAAGAGATCAACCATGATAAAGCATTAAACATAGGTTTTAAATCAACTAGTGAATTGTATTGAATATACTGTAGCTGTGATCCCCCCTTATACAGTGGGGAAAAAAAGTATTTAGTCAGCCACCAATTGTGCAAGTTCTCCCACTTAAAAAGATGAGAGAGGCCTGTAAAAGAAAATCACATTGTAGGATTTTTTATGAATTTATTTGCAAATTATGGTGGAAAATAAGTATTTGGTCACCTACAAACAAGCAAGATTTCTGGCTCTCACAGACCTGTAACTTCTTCTTTAAGAGGCTCCTCTGTCCTCCACTCGTTACCTGTATTAATGGCACCTGTTTGAACTTGTTATCAGTATAAAAGACACCTGTCCACAACCTCAAACAGTCACACTCCTAACTCCACTATGGCCAAGACCAAAGAGCTGTCAAAGGACACCAGAAACAAAATTGTAGACCTGCACCAGGCTGGGAAGACTGAATCTGCAATAGGTAAGCAGCTTGGTTTGAAGAAATCAACTGTGGGAGCAATTATTAGGAAATGGAAGACATACAAGACCACTGATAATCTCCCTCGATCTGGGACTCCACGCAAGATCTCACCCCGTGGGGTCAAAATGATCACAAGAACGGTGAGCAAAAATCCCAGAACCACACGGGGGGACCTAGTGAATGACCTGCAGAGAGCTGGGACCAAAGTAACAAAGCCTACCATCAGTAACACACTACGCCGCCAGGGACTCAAATCCTGCAGTGCCAGACGTGTCCCCCTGCTTAAGCCAGTACATGTCCAGGCCCGTCTGAAGTTTGCTAGAGTGCATTTGGATGATCCAGAAGAGGATTGGGAGAATGTCATATGGTCAGATGAAACCAAAATAGAACTTTTTGGTAAAAACTCAACTCGTCGTGTTTGGAGGACAAAGAATGCTGAGTTGCATCCAAAGAACACCATACCTACTGTGAAGCATGGGGGTGGAAACATCATGCTTTGGGGCTGTTTTTCTGCAAAGGGACCAGGACGACTGATCCGTGTAAAGGAAAGAATGAATGGGGCCATGTATCGTGAGATTTTGAGTGAAAACCTCCTTCCATCAGCAAGGGCATTGAAGATGAAACATGGCTGGGTCTTTCAGCATGACAATGATCCCAAACACACCGCCCGGGCAACGAAGGAGTGGCTTCGTAAGAAGCATTTCAAGGTCCTGGAGTGGCCTAGCCAGTCTCCAGATCTCAACCCCATAGAAAATCTTTGGAGGGAGTTGAAAGTCCGTGTTGCCCAGCGACAGCCCCAAAACATCACTGCTCTAGAGGAGATCTGCATGGAGGAATGGGCCAAAATACCAGCAACAGTGTGTGAAAACCTTGTGAAGACTTACAGAAAACGTTTGACCTGTGTCATTGCCAACAAAGGGTATATAACAAAGTATTGAGAAACTTTTGTTATTGACCAAATACTTATTTTCCACCATCATTTGCAAATAAATTCATAAAAAATCCTACAATGTGATTTTCTGGAAAAAAAATTCTCATTTTGTCTGTCATAGTTGACGTGTACCTATGATGAAAATTACAGGCCTCGCTCATCTTTTTAAGTGGGAGAACTTGCACAATTGGTGGCTGACTAAATACTTTTTTCCCCCACTGTATCTTAATGTAATGACAAGAACAAAAAATTGCAGATTATTATCAATGACTTTTCAACACCTGTAACAAGTTGTCCAGTGTAGAAAATCCTCACTGGTACGCTAGTTTATAGAAAGACCCACTTATGGATTGCTGTAAGTGAGTTAGTGGGGCTGATGCATTGTACATGGGGAGACAGAAACAGACTACATCTCCTTGCAGTGACAAAGTGATGAGGTGTTGTGGAAGCTTTAGGCTGCCTGCTATATTGAGTTTCTTTGTATTGCCTGTTGGTAGAAGTGACATGATGAATTCATCTCCCTGAGAGCATTACACTGGAAAAATCTATACTGCCCCACTGCCTGGATTGGAACACACACACACAGGCGCACAAACGCACTCGCGACCCAGAGGCACATCAATAGAAAGACCAGCCTGATTCGACAGCACTTTGAGATTGACTTGTTGCAGCAGTGAGTGTGTGTGTGTCTCTCTGTGTATGTGTGTGTGTGTGTGTATGTCAATGTGTGTGTGTCTGTTTACATGTGTGTGTGTCTGTATGTATGTGTGTGTGTATGTACTGTGTGTGTGTGTGTGTGTGTGTGTGTGTGAGTGTGTGTGCGTACATGTGTGTGCGTGTGTACATGTGTGTGTGTCTGTGTGTACCTGGTCACAGAGTGTAGCTATGAGTCCCTCCAGGTCGTGTTTCTCATGAACAACCATCTGTTTCTCTTCATACTCCTGTTCCAGCTGCATCTCTAGCTGACGCAGCTACAAGGAAATAATAACAACCGTATTACAATTACAGTAAATAAGCAAAGGAACCAGGTATTTTAGAAGACATAGTGGAACCATGTTCAACAGTTAAACAAAGGAACCAGGTATTTTATATTTGATTCATGTAGATGATTGATCTCCTCATACAAACCCTGGCTGAGGTCAACAGCTATATGGTGGTGTCACTGGCAAGTGGCTAACAGACTGGTCATAATAAGTTGACAATCAGTAACTGTTCTAAACCTAAGCAGTGGTCCCATTCTGTGGTCAGTAGCGGTCACCTACCCGTCTCTGGGAGGACTTGTGTACGTCCTCTAACTCCTCCTCTTTATCCTCCAGCTCTTTAAGATGGATCTGTTTCATTCTCTCCATCTCCATCTCAAAACGCAGGTGCACCTAGAGGAACAGAGGTGGAGAAATAGGAAAAGAGGTGGAGAAATAGGAAAAGAGGTGGAGAATAGGAAGAGAGGTGGAGAAATAGGAAGAGAGGTGGAGAAATAGGAAGAGAGGTGGAGAAATAGGAAGAGAGGTGGAGAAATAAGAAGAGAGGTGGAGAAATAGGAAGAGAGGTGGAGAAATAAGAAGAGAGGTGGAGAAATAGGAAGAGAGGTGGAGAAATAAGAAAAGAGGTGGAGAAATAGGAAGAGAGGTGGAAAAGAGGAAGAGGGCAGACAGATCAGACATCTTTTAAATGTGAGTGTGTGTGTCTGTCTGTGTCTGTGTGTGTGTGTGTGTGTTGCGTGCATATATACAGTGGGGAAAAAAAGTATTTAGTCAGCCACCAATTGTGCAAGTTCTCCCACTTAAAAAGATGAGAGAGGCCTGTAATTTTCATCATAGGTACACGTCAACTATGACAGATAAATTGAGGGGAAAAAATCCAGAAAATCACATTGTAGGATTCTTTATGAATTTATTTGCAAATTATGGTGGAAAATAAGTATTTGGTCACCTACAAACAAGCAATATTTTTGGCTCTCACAGACCTGTAACTTCTTCTTTAAGAGGCTCCTCTGTCCTCCACTCGTTACCTGTATTAATGGCACCTGTTTGAACTTGTTATCAGTATAAAAGACACCTGTCCACAACCTCAAACAGTCACATTCCAAACTCCACTAAGGCCAAGACCAAAGAGCTGTCAAAGGACACCAGAAACAAAATTGTAGACCTGCACCAGGCTGGGAAGACTGAATCTGCAATAGGTAAGCAGCTTGGTTTGAAGAAATCAACTGAGGGAGCAATTATTAGGAAATGGAAGACATACAAGACCACTGATAATCTCCCTCGATCTGGGGCTCCACGCAAGATCTCACCCCGTGGGGTCAAAATGATCACAAGAACGGTGAGCAAAAATCCCAGAACCACACGGGGGGACATAGTGAATGACCTGCAGAGAGCTGGGACCAAAGTAACAAAGCCTACCATCAGTAACACACTACGCCGCCAGGGACTCAAATCCTGCAGTGCAAGACGTGTCTCCCTGCTTAAGCCAGTACATGTCCAGGCCCGTCTGAAGTTTGCTAGAGTGCATTTGGATGATCCAGAAGAGGATTGGGAGAATGTCATATGGTCAGATGAAACCAAAATAGAACATTTTGGTAAAAACTCAACTCGTCGTGTTTGGAGGACAAAGAATGCTGAGTTGCATCCAAAGAACACCATACCTACTGTGAAGCATGGGGTGGAAACATCATGCTTTGGGGCTGTTTTTCTGCAAAGGGACCAGGACGACTGATCCGTGTAAAGGAAAGAATGAATGGGGCCATGTATCGTGAGATTTTGAGTGAAAACCTCCTTCCATCAGCAAGGGCATTGAAGATGAAACGTGGCTGGGTCTTTCAGCATGACAATGATCCCAAACACACCGCCCGGGCAACGAAGGAGTGGCTTCGTAAGAAGCATTTCAAGGTCCTGGAGTGGCCTAGCCAGTCTCCAGATGTCAACCCCATAGAAAAATCATTGGAGGGAGTTGAAAGTCCGTGTTGCCCAGCGACAGCCCCAAAACATCACTGCTCTAGAGGAGATCTGCATGGAGGAATGGGCCAAAATACCAGCAACAGTGTGTGAAAACCTTGTGAAGACTTACAGAAAACGTTTGACCTGTGTCATTGCCAACAAAGGGTATATAACAAAGTATTGAGAAACTTTTGTTATTGACCAAATACTTATTTTCCACCATCATTTGCAAATAAATTCATTAAAAATCCTACAATGTGATTTTCAGGATTTTTTTTTCTAATTTTGTCTGTCATAGTTGACGTGTACCTATGATGAAAATTACAGGCCTCTCATATTTTTAAGTGGGAGAACTTGCACAATTGGTGGCTGACTAAATACTTTTTTTCCCCACTGTATCTGCTGCTGTGTAAAAACAATATCACTCAATTATGTCAGCAGAGTTACAGTTTCTTGTAATCCATATGTGTGTGTGTTTGTGTGTTTGTGTTTGTGTGCATGGCATGCATACCTGCTGCGCCTGCTGAATCTTGGCGTTAAGCATGGTAATCTCCTCTCCTCTCTCATTGGTCTGGGTCTCCAGGAGGCGGAGCTGCTTCTTGAGGTCTGGCAGAGAATCAGAGGCCAGGTCAAAGGGCACGCTGAGGTCACGAATCTGGGCACACAGCTCCTCCTTCTGCTGTTGCACACGAACCACATCTGCCAGGCTCTCCTACACACACACACACACACACACACACACAAGCGCAGGAACAGACACACATGGGAACAGACAAAGGAAGTCTCTTTTCACCAAATGTTTGTTGTTTAAGGTAGTGAAACCCCCTCTCAGTGTGTATTTAGTGTACCTGTAGAGTGCGTTTCAGAGTGTATATCTCTGCCCCCAGTGCAGTGCTCTCGTGAATGGCTTTGTCCTTCAGTTCTCTCTCTTTGTCTGCCTCTTCTAGGGCCTGGGTCAACTCACTGTCAAATCTGGAAAAACACATGCATTGAAACGCATACAAATCCATTGAAACGCATACAAACCCATTATATGGAATCCCTACATACCCTTGTTTGAATGAAGCTTCTTACACATACACACGCGCAGATACACACACACACCTCCTCTGTTTGCGGTCCAGCTCGTGAGCGCGACCCTGTAGACTGTCGGTGAGAACGCGGGCGTCCTGGAGGTCAGAGGTGACACGACGAACCTGACGCTTCAACTCTGTGGCGCTCCTCTTAGACTGCTCCAGCTGGGCCTGTAGGGAGCCCACCTACCACAGGGGGGAGACAAAGAGTCAGAGACTGGACAACCCTGGACTGTGTGTGAGCTATGCTGAGAATAAGTGTTGTGTGTGTGTGTGTGTTTGTGTATATCTGTGTGTGTGTGTGAGAGTGAGTGAGTGAGTGAGTGAGTGAGTGAGTGAGTGAGTGAGTGAGTGAGTGAGTGAGTGAGTGAGTGAGTGAGTGAGTGAGTGAGTGAGTGAGTGAGTGAGTGAGTGAGTGAGTGAGTGAGAGAGAGAGTGTGTGCTTGTGTGAGAGTGTGTGTTTGTGTATATGTGTGGGTGTGTGTGCTATACCTTGGTGTCCAGCTCTAGATGTGTCTGTCTCTCTGCCTCCAGTCTCTCTTCTGTCTGTTTGAGTCGTCTCCTGACATACTCTACCTCAGTCTGGCAACACTCTAACTGTAGCGCCATCTCACTCTCTGTAGGGGGGGCGGAAACAGGGGGTCAGTGCTTGTGTGTGTGTGTGTACAGAAAAGTCATGAAGAATCCCAATTACGTCAGACCACACCCCATCCTCCCAGATTCCCCACACCTGTTCCAACATCCCTCCTAAACTGCTAATCCAAACCCTAAACTGCCATTACCCAACCTCCATCCAAACCCTAAACTGCCATTACCCAACCTCCATCCAACCCCTAAACTGCCATTACCCAACCTCCATCCAACCCCTAAACTGCCATTACCCAACCTCCATCCAACCCCTAAACTGCCATTACCCAACCTCCATCCAACCCCTAAACTGCCATTACCCATCCTCCATCCAACCCCTAAACTGCCATTACCCAACCTCCATCCAAACCCTAAACTGCCATTACCCAACCTCCATCCAACCCCTAAACTGCCATTACCCAACCTCCATCCAACCCCTAAACTGCCATTACCCAACCTCCATCCAACCCCTAAACTGCCATTACCCAACCTCCATCCAAACCCTAAACTGCCATTACCCAACCTCCATCCAAACCCTAAACTGCCATTACCCAACCTCCATCCAAACCCTAAACTGCCATTACCCAACCTCCATCCAACCCCTAAACTGCCATTACCCAACCTCCATCCAAACCCTAAACTGCCATTACCCAACCTCCATCCAACCCCTAAACTGCCATTACCCAACCTCCATCCAACCCCTAAACTGCCATTACCCAACCTCCATCCAACCCCTAAACTGCCATTACCCAACCTCCATCCAAACCCTCCCCCATATGACTCTGTGTTGCCTGTTCTGTGTGAATAAATGTAAAAACGGGCATTCTGGCATTTATACTGCATTTTCACCGATGCCTCATGGTGGCAGTATAACCCAGATCAACAGTTAGAAAACATCCAGTGCAGTCAAACCTTCAGTTCAGTGTGTGTGAGTTTTACCTATAATTCAATCCAAATGACAAGTTGTTACCTATAGTAGTTCCCCAGCTTGTCCCTGTCCCTGTCCCAGCCTGGGACTCTTTGCTCTGGACTTTCTGTTTCTCCTCCTCCAACTGTTTCTCCAGCGTCTCTATGGTGACCTTACACTGGTCCAGCCGAGCCTGAGAAAGGGAGGGAAAGAAAAGAGAGAGAAAAATACTGTACTTTATGGACCTAGGCACACAACACCTTTAGTCCTTGTGTACTAGAGAGGTATTAGGGTGCTGTTGTATTACTACCTGTAGTTCCCTGTTTTCCCTGGTGAGTCGTAGTCTCTCTCCTCTCTCCATGTCCAGCGCCTGACAGACAGCTTCACCACGGAAACGCTCGTCACTTAGTTCCGACGACACCGCCGTCACCTAGACGACACACACCCACACCTGTATTCATAACTAAAGCTTTACTTTACACTTTGTCCACCCCAGCGTATCACTTTACTGCCCCTTCAAACTTTACACTTGACATGCTTCCCAAACTTTACATATTACTATCCCTAAATCACACTTTACTGCCCCTCAAACTTGACAGGCCTCCCAAACTTGGCCCACCTTGGTCTCCAGGATGTCAGTGGTCTGTCTCAGCTCGTTCCTCTCTCTCTCTGACTTTTCCAGCCGTCGTCTCAGGGCCATGATCTCATCCTGGGAAATCATCAGAGTATTTTACTAAACAACATACCAAATCTCCGGTGATAAAGCTTAGCTCTTATACAGTGAGGGAAAAAAGTATTTGATCCCCTGCTGATTTTGTACATTTTCCCACTGACAAAGAAATTATCAAAAATGTTATAAATTGATTTGCATTTTAAGGAGGGAAATAAGTATTTGACCCCTCTCCAAAACATGACTTAGTACTTGGTGGCAAAACCCTTGTTGGCAATCACAGAGGTCAGACGTTTCTTGTTGTTGGCCACCAGGTTTGCACACATCTCAGGAGGGATTCTGTCCCACTCCTCTTTGCAGATCTTCTCCAAGTCATTAAGGTTTCGAGGCTGACGTTTGGCAACTCGAACCTTCAGCTCCCTCCACAGATTTTCTATGGGATTAAGGTCTGGAGACTGGCTAGGCCACTCCAGGACCTTAATGTGCTTCTTATTGAGCCACTCCTTTGTTGCTTTGGCCGTGTGTTTTGGGTCATTGTCATGCTGGAATACCCATCCACGACCCATTTTCAATGCCCTGGCTGAGGGAAGGAGGTTCTCACCCAAGATTTGACGGTACATGGCCCCGTCCATCGTCCCTGTGATGCGGTGAAGTTGTCCTGTCCCCTTAGCAGAAAAACACCCCCAAAGCATAATGTTTCCACCTCCATGTTTGACGGTGGGGATGGTGTTCTTGGGGTCATAGGCAGCATTCCTCCTCCACCAAACACAGCGAGTTGAGTTGATGCCAAAGAGCTCCATTTTGGTCTCATCTGACCACAACACTTTCAACCAGTTCTCCTCTGAATCATTCAATGTTCATTGGCAAACTTCAGACGGGCCTGTATATGTGCTTTCTTGAGCAGGGGGACTTGGCGGGCGCTGCAGGATTTCAGTCCTTCATGGCGTAGTGTGTTACCAATTGTTTTCTTGGTGACTATGGTCCCAGCTGCCTTGAGATCATTGACAAGATCCTCCCGTGTAGTTCTGGGCTGATTCCTCACCATTCTCATGATCATTGCAACTCCACGAGGAGAGATCTTGCATGGAGCCCCAGGCCTAGGGAGATTGACAGTTCTTTTGTGTTTCTTCCATTTGAGAATAATCGCACCAACTGTTGTCACCTTCTCACCAAGCTGCTTTGCGATGGTCTTGTAGCCCATTCCAGCCTTGTGTAGGTCTACAATCTTGTCCCTGACATCCTTGGAGAGCTCTTTGGTCTTGGCCATGGTGGAGAGTTTGGAATCTGATTGATTGATTGCTTCTGTGGACAGGTGTCTTTTATGCATGTAACAAACTAAGATTAGGAGCACTCCCTTTAAGAGTGTGCTCCTAATCTCAGCTCGTTACCTGTATAAAAGACACCTGGGAGCCAGAAATCTTTCTGATTGAGAGGGGGTCAAATACTTATTTCCCTCATTAAAATGGAAATCAATTTATAACATTTTTGACATGCGTTTTTCTGGATTTTTGTTGTTGTTATTCTGTCTCTCACTGTTCAAATAAACCTACCATTAAAATTATAGACTGATCATTTCTTTGTCAGTGGGCAAACGTACAAAATCAGCAGGGGATCAAATACTTTTTTCCCTCACTGTAACTCTTTGGCTTTGAGTCGATTCAAAAGGCTTTGGCTCAAGTCGTTACTGTTTGGCTCTGAATTATGAGTAGTCTCTGAATCAACTCATACCTTTTTAGCTCCGTATCACTGAGTAGTCTCTGAATCGACTCCTACCTCCTTGGCTTTGAATCACTGGGTAGTATCTGAATCTATTCCTACCTCCTTGGCTCTGAGTCTCTGGTCGTCCATGTTAACGTCCAGTAGGGGGCGTACTCTACACAGCAGTTTCCACCAGCTCCACTTGGCCACGCCTCTCAGAGTACGGATGTTACTCTGGACACACCTCACTGCCATCTGCTGCACCTGTATGGGGACACACAGAGATCCACACAAGTGTTACACCTACACCTATCTATCCTAACATAACACACGTGGGTTCTACCTGCACACGCACACACGTTACAACTGCACCTATCTAACCTAGCACAGTACAACTGATAGTCATGTAGCACCTAGGCTAATGGTTCCTGGTCAGGGGTTAGAGGTCATGGGTAAAACTCACCTTCATTTTGCGGTATTGTTGTCTAGCCAGGTGTCCCATACAGGCAGCCTGTAGCTGAACCAGCCAGACACTGACCAGCTTGTCTCTCTGCTGCTCCAGGTACTTCAACACACCTCGCTTCATAAACACCTGAGGGGGAGGATGGGTAGAAAGAAGGGGGAGAAAGAGAGAGTGAGAAGGGAGAGACAGACAGAGATTGGGTAACGAGAGAAGGGAAGAGAGAGAGAGAGAGAAGGGGGAGGTAGGGAGGGAGAGACACAGAGAGGGAGTGAGAGACACAGAGAGGGAATGAGAGACAGAGAGAGGGAGTGAGAGACAGAGCGAGGGAGCGAGAGACAGAGAGAGGGAGGGAGAGACAGAGCGAGGGAGGGAAAGTTACTACAGTCAATGTAACTAATCTACAGAGACACAGTGTGTCAGAGACTGACAGTAAGGAGCTCAGTACCCCCCCCCCCCCCTCTCTCACCCTGCAGGCCCCCAGTACGATACTCTTCCTGTCCAGATCCAGTTCTATAAGCAGCTCCTCCACTGCCTTCCTTTCGTCCGGGGTGATGAAGACTGAACCATAGCGTTTCATGACCGGAGGAGACAGAGCCTGGAAACGACACCTGAAGTCACTCAGAGTCATATGTTCTGGATAACCTGAGAGAGAGAGAGAGAGAGAGAGAGAGAGAGAGAGAGAGAGAGAGAGAGAGAGAGAGAGAGAGAGAGCGAGAGATGGAATAGGGTGGGTTAGCCATAGATATACAGGTGAGCACTATGATCAACTATATAACCTATGCAGAATGGCTAACGCTCTGCTAACCTACACTGTGCACATCTATCTGAGGGCTAATTCTAGGCTAACACTAACCTGTGCGGTAGAGCTGCAGGGCGGGGAGGATGTGTGTAGAGTGCAGCTGGATCCTGAGAGCAGGGACATCGAACCCACCGCCACCGCTGTCTGTCTTAGCACCCACACACTGCAGGAACACCGGCCTGGCTCGACGAATCAGATTCAAAAGAGCATCCTGGAAGTGGGGGAGGGGGGGGGTGTATTAGGGTACTTACGGCCTGTAGTTTCACTGATATACAGTCGGAGTGTGTATTAGGGTACCTATGGCCTGTAGTTTGACTGATTATAAAGTGGGAGTGTGTATTAGGGTACTTACGGCCTGTAGTTTGACTGATATACAGTGGGAGTGTCGGCGTATGGCGGCCATTCCTCCGCTGAAGGTCTTTCTGACGGTGCCGCTCCTCTGTAGCGAGCGCTGGCTGCCCCCCTCCACCCCTCCCAAACCACGACACAGAGGGGGCACAGAGGCACGGGGGCCAAATAACGCCTTCACTACCCCACTGGAAAGGGAGAGAGAGAAAGGTTGAAGCCAACATTTAATTATTTCAAAACAATATATCTGATATAATTTCATTAAACACACATACACATCTTTTACACATCTTGTAGATCTGAAATAGTTAAATGGATAAAAGCAATGTGGTAACATGGCTAGGGGTTAGGAACTAGGGCGAGAGGTGGATCTGAGGTTGGGCAACACTTACACAGAGGAATTCTGCAGCAGTGAGATGGCGTTGAGAGCAGAAGGGTTGTTCTGGACCAGGCTAAACCATCCAGTCAGGTCGTATCTGACTGGGTCAGAACCCATCAGGTGGCTCACCTCACACTGCAGGGGCTGCTCACACTGACGCACTGGGGACAGACAAACCAGAGTTTAGAACTGAACTTCTATGCTACCATACAACAGAATCACATGTCCACTGCTGGCACAATATCTTCTGTATCACTGAAACAGACAAAACACTGACATACACACTCACACAGCAACAAACACCACTCTCTCTCTCAGTCTCTCTCTCTCTCTCTCTCTCTCCACTCTCTCACCCTCGTCTCACCAGTAGAGCTGTAGTACTGGCAGACTCTCTCCAGGACAGTGTTTTCTGTCGATCCTGGCGTCACCATCTCCTCATCCAGAACCCACAGCAGTCCTCTGGGGTCTCCCTCCGCCCCTCGCACCTAACACACACGGACACACAAACACACACCATGTTCATCTGGTGAGGCCAGTCTGTGCCACACTCTGTGGCACACTGGACAATTAGTGGAAGTGCTCAGAAAGGGTGTGGGAGGTGTAGTCTCTCTAGACTGTTGGTTATTGACGTGTGTTGTGTATGTGTTAGGTGCAGGTAGCAGACGGTTGTGTATGTGTTAGGTGCAGGTAGCAGACGGTTGTGTATGTGTTAGGTGCAGGTAGCAGACGGTTGTGTATGTGTTAGGTGCAGGTAGCAGACGGTTGTGTATGTGTTAGGTGCAGGTAGCAGACGGTTGTGTATGTGTTAGGTGCAGGTAGCAGACGGTTGTGTATGTGTTAGGTGCAGGTAGCAGACGGTTGTGTATGTGTTAGGTGCAGGTAGCAGACGGTTGTGTATGTGTTAGGTGCAGGTAGCAGACGGTTGTGTATGTGTTAGGTGCAGGTAGCAGACGGTTGTGTATGTGTTAGGTGCAGGTAGCAGACGGTTGTGTATGTGTTAGGTGCAGGTAGCAGACGGTTGTGTATGTGTTAGGTGCAGGTAGCAGACGGTTGTGTATGTGTTAGGTGCAGGTAGCAGACGGTTGTGTATGTGTTAGGTGCAGGTAGCAGACGGTTGTGTATGTGTTAGGTGCAGGTAGCAGACGGTTGTGTATATGTTACCTGTAGAGCAGGCTGGTCTATGGAGGACACCACCTCAGCAGGACTGGTCTCTGGAGCTTCAAAGTCTACTGGAACTCTGTCCTGGAACAACAGAACAGTACACACTCTTAGCAGTCATACAGGTGAACCAGTATCACATTACATGAGTGTGTGTATGTGTGTGTGTACGTGTTACTGTACCTGTGCGTATCTTTCCAGTGTGTGTGTGAAGGTGTGTGTGTAGTAGTGCTCCAGCAGTCTCTCTTGTAGGTAGTTATGACAGAGTTCAGACCAGCCTGCAGCCCTCTCCTCTCCACTGTGTCTGGGGTTGCGGAGGCCTGGAGTGTCCACCACCATCACAGAGGCTAAAGTCAGCTGCTGAGAGCTCAGAGCCCTGGGGAGAGACAGCAGGAAACACCCAGGCTCACCTCAGCACTACCACATATACTCATGTCTACATACTACACTGCCTGAGGTGGCTCTACATCACAACTCCACAAACGGATGACTCTTGATCCTCTGTACTCTACTAGTGTTGAACAGGCAAAAATAAAAGGTGTGTGTGTGTACCTGTTGATAAGTGACACTATAGCCGTGAAGAGTTCTTCATACAGTCCAGAAGCCATGCCATCTACACACTGAGTAGCACTCAGCCTGGGACCTAGAGAGAGAGAGAGAGAGAGGGGGGTGGGGCAGACACACAGGATGAGGCAGAGTGACCAGCCTGTTCTCATAAACTAGAAGTAACATAGTAAATGTAAATCCGGGACACTCAAATTAGTATGATATGTTAAGTTTGGTATGGTTACATAAAACAGATGGTTACTTAAGGCAGAAACGAAAGTAGGGTAGTTGGTCAGGGTGGATGGGTGGGCGTATAACGCGAATGTCTAGCAACCCAAAGGTTGCGAGTTCGAATCTCATCAGGGACTACTTTGGTAGCTAGATACTTTTCAACTACTTACTACTTTTTAACTACTTAGCATGTTAGCTAACCCTTCCCCTAACCCTAACCCTTTTAGCTAACCCAAACCTTAACCCTTTAACCTAACTCCTAACCTTAGCCCTAACCCCTAGCCGTTAGCACCTAGCCACCTAGCTAGAATTCGTAACATATCATACATTTTGCAAAATCGTAACATATAGTACGTTTTGCAATTTCATGACATATTGTATGTTTTGCAAATTCGTAACATATAATATGAATTGTAATTTGTAACATATCATACAAAATGGGTGATGGACATCCACAAATGAATACATACCATACGAAACGTAACATATCATACTAAATGGATTTACATACAGAATAATACGAAATGCTCTGAGACCAGGTTGGAGTGACAGAGTGTGTGTGTGTGTGCCTGCCTGCCTGATTGCGAGTACGTCTCTCTCTTACCCTCCTCTGCATCAGTAGTAGCGTGTCTTTCTCTGCCGCCCCCGGTGGCTCTCTGCAGCAGCTGTCTGAGGTGGTGTTTGAACACTGCTGTGTGGAGCTCCTCCCCCTCACACCCCAATACACTGCTGGCCACCTGGGCACTGTCGAAACTCACGAACGCCCTACGCCCCACTGGGGGAGGAGGGGGGAGGAGGATAGGGGAAGGGACGGAGGGGAGGGGAGACGAGGGTGGGGGGAAAAGGGGGAGGGAAAAAGAAAAGAAGAGGGTGGAAAACAGAGAGAGAAAGTATTGGCGTGACTGTCATGTTTTCATAGGTCCTACTAACCGCTAAACTCTATAAAGTATCATATAGTATATGGTATGGAGATCGAGAGAGAGAAAGATGATGGAACAGTCTATAGCATAAACTCTATACCTTTACACGCCCCCGCAGCTCCCAGATGGTACAACCCTGCCAGGACATGCCATATTGCTCGTTGCTCATTGGCCGAGAAGCCCAGCTTTTCCATGGCAACCAGCAGCTTGGTGAAGGCCACCGATGCACGCTGCTTTTCTTCCACCTGATGGAGGGATGGAAGGAAAGGAGGGAGGAGGACACAGATTGTAGGAAGAGGGGCATATTAGTATCTGAGGTAGAGTAAGCAATATGGCGAAAAAACACAAAAAAGGTTAGCAACACTTCCTGGTTACCTTGGTGGGAGGGACTATTCCAAAAGAGTTGGCCTCTGGGAATTGGTGCATCTGTAGCTCCGTCCTATCAGGAGGAGACAGGATGTCATGTAAGAGCGTGTGTGTGTGTGTGTGTGTGTGTGTGTGTGTGTGTGTGTGTGTGTGTGTGTGTGTATGTGTGTGTGTGTGTGTGTGTGTGAGTGTGTGTACCTCATCTCTGTACTGAGTCCAGCCAGCATCTGGGAGAAGACCAGGAAGTTACTCTCTCCCTCCATCTTTTGACACACCCTCCACTTCTCTAACATCATAGTCTGGAGGAGAGGAGAGAGGAGAGAGGGATGAGGAGAGGAGAGGAGAGAGGGAGGAAGAAATGATCGGACATTGAGACAATTATATTGTATATAGCAGAATTGGTACATCTGCAGCTCCGTCCTATCATTTCGTATCATTTCCTCCCGGCCGGCTCGGTCCTCCCCTCCTGCTCCGTGGCTTGACGACTCATTGCGAGCTCACAGAACAGGGCTCCGGGCAGCCGAGCGGAAATGGAGGAAAACTAGACTCCCTACGGACCTGGCATCTTTTCACTCCCTCCTCTCTACATTTTCTTCATCTGTTTCTGCTGCTAAAGCCACTTTCTACCACTCTAAATTCCAAGCATCTGCCTCTAACCCTAGGAAGCTCTTTGCCACCTTCTCCTCCCTGCTGAATCCCCCCCCCCCCCCCCCCCCCCTCTCTGTGGATGACTTTGTCAACCATTTTGAAAAGAAGGTTGACGACATCCGATCCTCGTTTGTTAAGTCAAATGACACTGCTGGTCCTGCTCACACTGCCCTACCCTATGCTTTGACTTCTTTCTCCCCTCTCTCTCAGATGAAATCTTGCGACTTGTGACGGCCGGCCGCCCAACAACCTGCCCGCTTGACCCTATCTCCTCCTCTCTTCTCCAGACCATCTCCGGTGACCTTCTCCCTTACCTCACCTCGCTCATCAACTCATCCTTGACCGCTGGCTATGTCCCTTCCGTCTTCAAGAGAGCGAGAGTTGCACCCCTTCTCAAAAAACCAACACTCGATCCCTCCGATGTCAACAACTACAGACCAGTATCCCTTCTTTCTTTTCTCTCCAAAACTCTTGAGCGTGCCGTCTTTAGCCAACTCTCTTGCTATCTCTCTCAGAATGACCTTCTTCATCCAAACCAGTCAGGTTTCAAGACTGGTCATTCAACTGAGACTGCTCTTCTCTGTGTCACGGAGGCTCTCCGCACTACTAAAGCTAACTCTCTCCTCTGCTCTTGTCCTTCTAGACCTGTCTGCTGCCTTTGATACTGTGAACCATCAGATCCTCCTGTCCACCCTCTCCGAGTTGGGCATCTCCGGCGCAGCTCACTCTTGGATTGCGTCCTACCTGACCGGTCGCTCCTACCAAGTGGCGTGGCGAGAATCTGTCTCTGCACCACGTGCTCTCACCACTGGTGTCCCCCAGGACTCAGTTCTAGGCCCTCTCCTATTCTCGCTATACACCAAGTCACTTGGCTCTGTCATATCCTCACATGGCCTCTCCTATCATTGCTACGCAGACGACACACAACTAATCTTCTCCTTTCCCCCTTCTGATAACCAGGTGGCGAATTGCATCTCTGCATGTCTGCATTTGGCAGACATATCAGTGTGGATGACAGATCACCACCTCAAGCTGAACCTCAGCAAGACAGAGCTGCTCTTCCTCCCGGGGAAGGACTGCCCGTTCCATGATCTCGCCATCACGGTTGACAACTCCGTTGTGTCCTCCTCCCAGAGTGCGAAGAGCCTTGGCATGACCCTGGACAACACCCTGTCGTTCTCCGCCAACATCAAGGCGGTGACCCGATCCTGTAGGTTCATGCTCTACAACATTCGGAGAGTATGACCCTGCCTTACACAGGAAGCGGCACAGGTCCTAATCCAGGCACTTGTCATCTCCCGTCTGGATTACTGCAACTCGCTGTTGGCTGGGCTCCCTGCCTGTGCCATTAAACCCCTACAACTCATCCAGAATGCCGCAGCCCGTCTGGTGTTCAACCTTCCCAAGTTCTCTCACGTCACCCTGCTCCTCCGCACACTCCACTGGCTTCCAGTTGAAGACCATGGTGCTTGCCTACGGAGCTGTGAGGGGAACGGCACATCCATACCTTCAGGCTCTGATCATCCCTACATTGCGTTCATCCACCTCTGGCCTGCTGGCCCCCCTACCTCTGCGGAAACACAGTTCCCGCTCAGCCCAGTCAAAACTGTTCGCTGCTCTGGCACCCCAATGGTGGAACAAGCTCCCTCACGACGCCAGGACAGTGGAGTCACTCACCACCTTCCGGAGACACTTGAAACCCCACCTCTTTAAGGAATACCTGGGATAGGATAAAGTAATCCTTCTACCCCCCCTTACCCCACCCCAAAGAAAGAAGAAAAAAAACATATTGTAAAGTGGTTATCCCACTGGCTATAAGGTGAATGCACCAATTTGTAAGTCGCTCTGGATAAGAGCGTCTGCTAAATGACGTAAATGTAAATGTAAATGCAGAATAAGCAATACACTTTCATAATGGGCAACATTTTGAGTGTGTGTGCTTATAGGTGTGTGTGTGTGTGTGTGTGTGTGCGTGTGTTTGTGTGTGTGTGCGTGCGTGTGTATGCATGCGTGCCTGTGTGTGCTTGTATGTGTGTGTGTGTGTACCTGTAGGTGTCCGGCAGAGGCCAGTCCAGCATGGTTGAAGTCCAGAGAGAGAACCATGGCGAATCGAGACGAGGCGTCACTGTGCTGAGAGCTCACACACCCAAACGACCTCAGGACTGTAAACACTGCCTGGATACGCTCCACTGGACACACAGACACAGATGGAGAGATAACATTATACACACAGTGTGCTATTACCTCACACACTTCATATACAGTATACACCAAGGCTTCATATCACATGACATTCAGCATGCACGCAGGCAGGCACACACAGGTACTAACCACTGATGCTGTCTCCGGCGGTGCCAGCCTGTTTGAGGAGAGTGTGTGTGAAGGCTTGACAGGAGGTGGTCTTGCCCGTGCCGCTGCGTCCCACCGCACACACACTCTGGTCCCTCCGCGTGCCCACCATGGAGACATAGACACGCCTGACTAGAGCGGCCAGGGCAGGGGGAGCGTCCCACACATTGTCCCCACGACGGGAGCGAGGGGTCTGGGGAGAGGAGACATCAACATTCCCTTATCATCTGGTTCCAATGGGACTACAGGAAAATAAGGTGTGTGTGTGCTCACCTTGCCGTGTTGGTTCAGCGGAGGCCAGAAGTTGAGCAGGTTGGGTCCTGCATGTGTGAGAGGCAGGCTGGCTTTAGCTCGACTGGTTAACGTGTGGAGCGCTCCACACTCATTCACACTCTGCAGTTCACTCAAGTCCTCACACAGGTCCAACTCAGAGGGATTCAACTAGAGAGAAAAAGAGAGGGACAGAGAGAGAGAGAGAGAGAGAGAGAGAGAGAGAGAGAGAGAGAGAGAGAGAGAGAGAGAGAGAGAGAGAGAGAGAGAGAGTATTGTTATTGTTCAATGGTTATTTTGACCATTGATTATTGTTATTACTGCTGTCCCGTTGACAATATTGATTATTATTATTTTAATTATGTCAATATTGTAAATATCCAAAGTAAGCATTGGCAATATGTACATTGTCCCATCATGCCAATAAAGCAAATTGAATTGAATTGAATTGAGAGAGAGCGAGAGAGAGAGAGAGAGAGAGAGAGAGAGAGAGAGAGAGAGAGAGAGAGAGAGAGAGAGAGAGAGAGAGAGAGAGATGTCAGACAGGAGAGATATTGTAGAGAGAAAGACCATGTGAGAGAGGGATGGAGAGAGAGAGGAAGGAACAGAGAGAGGGTAAAGGAAAGACTGAGGAACTGAGAGTACCTTGTGGATGTCGTGCTCCATGACATCATGCAGTGTTCCATCTGTCTCCATTCTGACTCTCACTAGGCCTGCTGGGAGATCTGGGGTTCCCTCGTCTGGCTTCAGCTGAGTGGCTGGAACACAGAACCCACCAATCACAGACAAGCTCAGTATAAACCTACCAATGGGAAGTCTTAGGACAAATCCATTAGTCACTAAAAGATTACTTTGATGTTCATCATTAACCACGTTTCCATCCACAGATTTTTGCAAGTAAAGCCATACAGTATAAAAAAAAAGCATGAAAGCTGTGATGGTGTGTCGGTACAATTTCAGAAATGTCGACAGACAATTTGTTTGTTCAACATGGTGGGATCTTTTAGTGTCTGTAAAATGAATTATGCAACAAATTGCGATTGGAAACGATTTCTTGCGCAATTGTTAATAGAATAACCATCATATCGAGGTACATTTGAAGTCATACATTGAAAGATACACTATATATACCGAAAGTATGTGGACACCCCTTCAAATTAGTGGATTTGGCTATTTCTGCCACACCCGTTGCTGACAGGTGTATAAAACTGAGTACACAGCCATGAAATCTCCATAGACAAACATTGGCAGTAGAATGACCTTACAGTCATAGGATGCCACTGTCATAGGATGCCACCTTTCCAACATGTCAGTTCATCAAATTTCTGCCCTGCTAGAGTTGCCCCTTTCAACTGTAGGTGCTGTTATTGGGAAGTGGAAATGTCTAGGAGCCACGAAGTAGTAGGCCACACAAGCTCACAGAACGGGACGCCGAGTGGTTCATAGCACGTAAAAATCGTCTGTCCTCAGTTGCAACACTCACTACCGAGTTCCAAACTGCCTCTGGAAGCAACGTCAGCACAAGAACTGTTCGTTGGGAGTTTCATCAAATGGGTTTCCATGGCCGAGTAGCCGCACACAAGCCTAAGATCACCATGCGCAATGCCAAGCGTCGGCTGGAGTGGTGTAAAGCTCACCGCCACTGGACTCTGGAGCAGTGGAAACACGTTCTCTGGAGTGATGAATCACACTTCACCATCTGGCAGTCGGACGGACAAATCGGGGTTTGCCAGATGCCAGGAGAACGCTACCTGCCCCAATGCATAGTGCCAACTGTAAGGTTTGGTGGAGGAGGAATAATGGTATTGGGCTGTTTTTCATGGTTTGGGCTAGGCCCCTTAGTTCCAGTGAAGGGAAATCTTAACGCTACAGCATATAATGACATTCTAGACGATTCTGTGCTTCCAACTTTGTGGCAACAGTTTGGGGAAGGCCCTTTCCTGTTTCAGCATGACAATGCCGCCGTGCACAAAGCGAGGTCCATACAGAAATGGTTTGTTGAGATCGGTGTGGAAGAACTTGACTGGCTTGCACAGAGCCCTGAACTCAACCCCATCGAACACCGTTGGGATGAATTGGAATGCCGACTGTGAGCCAGGCCTAACCGCCCAACATCAGTGCCCGACCTCACTAATGCTCTTGTGGCTGAATGGAAGCAAGTCCCCGCAGCAATGTTCCAACATCTAGTGGAAAGCCTTCCCAGAAGAGTGGAGGCTGTTATAGCAGCAAAGGGGGGATCAACTCTATATTAATGCCTATGATTTTGGAATGAGATGTTCGACGAGCAGGTGTCCACATACTTTTGGTCATGAAGTGTATGTTGTGTGGATGAAATACGTTATATGATGAACTTCACAGGGTGGTGAAAGTGAACAGTGATGAGCTTGATGCTCCTTTCCAATAAATATCATGGGTCTTCATTTGTATGCTAGTGACATGATGATGATTCACTTAGCTGCCAATTAACAAATAAGAATGGTCTTGCTCTTATTCATCTCATCATATAACCTGTCATCTTTATCAGCAATCTGTTTTCTAGAGAACATGAGCAAAAACCAGACTGGGCAAGTTTGCCCTTTATTGCAACAGTTTGTGTGAAAAACCATCGATAGAGTGGAAAATGCTATGGAAACACATAGAATGTATGTTTTTTATTCGGTACATGATAACTTTAGCGCAAAAGTGTTTTTTATGTGCACTACGTCATCACACACAAACCTTTTATCCGCAACAAGTCAGTTTTGATGGAAAAAGCGCAAATTTTTTAATGCAGACTTTTTTATATTCGCATGAAAATCAGTTGCAAATTGGATGGAAACCTAGGTAGTGAAAGGGATGCAATCTTCTACAGTAAATACAGTAAGCACTGTATATTTGTCCCAAAATGATTTATTGTTGTTTTTGTGGAGAGAGATTAAGTCTTAGTGGGTTTCCTGGTTGTGGCTCTAGTCTGTATTCTCAGTATTGTTCTCAGTATTACTCCCACAGCACAGCAACACAGGGATTACCAGGCAGGGTTTATGTCCCAGGGGCTTTAACTTTGATATGCATCCCTAATCTTTGATCACCAGTGTGAGTGTGTGTGTGTGTGCGCTTGTGTGTGTGTGTGTGTGTGTGTGTGTGTGTGTGTGGGGGGGGGGGGGGGGGGGGGGGCATATGAAAAACTAATAGGATTAATGCTGAGTGGCTAGATATTCTACAGTAAACTACACTAGAGTACATCAAAATACTGCTATAGTACATCAAAATAATGCTATAGTACATCAAATACTATTAGTATAGTATGTCAGTTTACAGTATACAGTATGTCTTGGATACTAGTAGCTGTCAAAATGTCTCCCGCAGTATGAAGGGTTGGATACAGGAGGACAGTGGTAAAGCAAGGTACTATTAATACACCAACCAATGCAACCCAATACCTCAGGACACACAGCAGAGTCTACCACACTACATCACCATTACACTACATTATCACCACTTACCTAGGGAGAAGCCCTCCTTGTGGACGTACCACACAGTGCCGACCTCATACCACACATCCCTCACCTGAGAGAGAGAGAGAGAGAGAGAGAGAGAGAGAGAGAGAGAGAGAGAGAGACAGAGAGATAGAGAGAGAGAGAGAGAGAGAGAGAGAGAGAGAGAGAGAGAAAGAAAGTGAGAGATGCAAAATCATGTGTATTCTACGGCATGCAGTGTGTGTGTTCTGTGAGTAAGTGGAGGTTCCAGTATGTGTGTGTGTGCATGTCTGTGTGTTGGGCGTGTGTGTTTGTCAATGCGCATGTGTGTGTCTAACAGGCCTGCTACATTGTTTTCAATGTAACCTGGGAGTAAGCAGCAAGGCTCTGCGAGAGGCTCCATGTGCTGCTTTTGCGACGCCCCAGTGGAGCAAGTATGTAAGGGAGTGTGTGTGTGTGTATATGGTATGCACAGTAGATATCCTATGATAGGTCCACGTGACATCATACCTCTTTCCTCTTGTGTTCTGTTAAGGTGGTGTCTGCTTGTTGCCCCTCAGGCTCCAGTCTCTCTTCTATCACTCCCTCTTTCTTCTCCTCTTTCTGCTTCTCTTTCTTTCCTTCCATATTTGGCTTCTTGGCATCATTTGTCACCTTCTCTTTCCCTGACTTCACTTCCTGCCCCTGCTTCTGTGGCTCTGATGTAACTTCCTGTTTTTGCTTCAACTGCTCTGATGTCATTTCCTGTTTCAGTGGCTCTGAGGTCACTTCCTTTTTGGCTGTCCCCCCCAGGGGTGGGCTCTTGAGGTCGGGGGAGAGGATTCGCCGGGGCGAGGAGGTCTTGAGATCTGATTGGTTGGAGTGGCGGCCTTGCTCTCCGTTGACCAAATGCTCATTTCGTAGGGCCATCTCAGCCTCCAGGATTGGTGGAGTCTGGTCCGGGAGGAGGAACTGCTGCACCAGGTTGTCACTCAGTTTACTGGGCTGGAAAGAAACAAGATGGGCGCCACCACGGTAAGTAAAAACACAAGGCACCCTGCTGCCTTTACTTCACCATTGGCTGACTTGCTATTGTCCCTCTGAAGCAACAGGTTAAGCCCTTCCAATTATCTCTCTCTCCTTCTACCTCCACCCGTCCCTCCATCATTATCTCTCTCTCCTTCTACCTCCACCCGTCCCTCCATCATTATCTCTCTCTCCTTCTACCTCCACCCGTCCCTCCATCATTATCTCTCTCTCCTTCTACCTCCACCCGTCCCTCCATCATTATCTCTCTCTCCTTCTACCTCCACCCTTCCCTCCATCATTATCTCTCTCTCCTTCTACCTCCACCCTTCCCTCCATCATTATCTCTCTCTCCTTCTACCTCCACCCTTCCCTCCATCATTATCTCTCTCTCCTTCTACCTCCACCCTTCCCTCCATCCTTTTCTCTTTCTACCTTCTCCTCTTTAATCTCTACTTCTTTATTTTAGTTTCCCTCCCTCTCTCTCCATCCCCCTCCTTCAATTCCACTCTCTTTCACCCCTTCATCTCTCTCTCTTACCGCCTTCTCTTCTTTGACCTCAGGTTCTTTTAGTTTGGTCTCCTTCTCTGTCTCTCTGACCAGCTGTTTGAGGAAGCCTCCTGGTAGGGCTGACAGAGGAGGGGGAGGAGAGGTGGGCTCTTCCTTCTTCTCCTTTATCTGTAGAGTGGAATGGAGGGATGGAGAGGGTAAGACTGATATGACAGACACAGGCCTTGTTCAAATACAAATGTACACATTCATCCTTTCATCCTTGAAGAAAAGCAGATGTATTTTCACAGTATGTATTTGAACCTATATTTGACAGTTCATGTAATTTGAACAGGGCCACAGACCAATGCTTACATGCAGAGTCAGATATACTGTTAGAAATAGATGCAATACAGTCTATACTCAGCACAGGCTCAACAGCTATATACTGTAATAGCAGGATAGCTCACACACCTTCACACACACACACACACACACACACACACACACACACGCACGCACGCACGCACGCACACACACACACATGCTAGTGTGGAACAGCAAATATAATCTACTTTGAGGACTGCAGATCAGTTGAGTTCACAGAGTTTCCTCTTGGCCACAAACAGGTGTGAAATTCTGACACAGATTATATGAACGGTGTGTAATAACTACTTAACAACTAGTGAATGACTGGTTCATTACTGGTCCATTAATACCACCAGAGGTAATGGTCAGATTAGATTAAACCTGCTGTTACTGTGGAGACAGGAGGGCAGAAATGTCAGCAGGACAACTCTCCTCTCTCTCCTGTCCTCTGCTCAGATGTGGTCTAAAGATGTTACTGGTCCATAATGCTAACATATAGATACAGAAGAATGACATTGGGATTGGTAATAGAGAGAGGAGTGAATTAAATGATTCATTGAGTGAGTGAGTGAGTGAGTAAGTGAGTGAGGAAGGAAGGTAGGGAGGGGGTGTGTGATGCTCTGGTTACTATATGTACACACAGGAGTGTTTGTATTTGCAGATGGGACATGCAAAGCAGGGTGTCGGACATGCAGTAGCCTACACATAGAACAACAAATCCAGAACACACACAGGCTGATAATTCTAGAATACAAACATCATCAACATGACTCACTAGAACACACATTAAGTGAACACATGACTAGAACACAAACAGAGTGAAGACCATTCCAGACTATTCTAGGACACAAATGCCTCATGCCACATCATCTCTGCACCTCCCTTCTGCTCCCAGAGCTTTAAGCGTGAGGAAAGTGCCATGGCAATGGCTGCTGGGGGAGGAATCAGGCGTGAGGGGTCAAACAGTCAGAGGTCAGCCAAATGTGATGTCAGAGTGGGGGTGGGACAACACATAAACGGTGACACTGTGAACCTGGGATGGAGAGAAACAGGAATGAGAGAAAGAGAGGGATGGATAGAGGAAATAAAGAGAGAGGGAAAGTCACTCTTATTTTTTATATCTACTACCTAATATGTTTCTTTGGCTGTCCCCATAGGAGAACCATTTGCAGAACCCTTTTTGTTTCCAGGTAGAACCCTTTTAGTTCCAGGTAGAACCCTTATCGGTTCCATGTAGAACCCTTTCCACAGAGGGTTCTACATGGAACCCAAAAGGGTTCTACCTTGACCCAATAAGGCTTCTCCTATGCGGACAGCCGAAGAACCCCTTTGGAACCCTTTTTTCTACGAGTGTAGGGATGGAGAGAAACAGGCAAAGTGAAGACAGAGGGAAGATGGCGAGAGAGATAGAGATGGAGATTGAGAAAGTATACATTGAAATATACACTTTCGGAAAGTATTCAGAGCCAATCACTTTTTCCACATTCAATTAAATTGATTAAATAAAACATTTTCCTCATCAATCTACACCCAATACCCCATAATAACAAAGCAAAAACAGGTTTTTAGAAATGTTGGTAAATGTATTACAAATAAAAAACAAAAATACCTTATTTACATAAGTATTCAGACCATTTGCTATGTGACTCAAAATTGAGCTCAGGTGCATCCTGTTCCCATTGATCATCCTTGAGCTGTGTCTAAAACTTGATTGGAGTCCACCTGTGGTATATTCAATTGATTGGACATGATTTGGAAAGAAACACACCTGTCTATCTAAGGTCCCACAGTTGAAAGTGCATGTCAGAGCAAAAACCAAGCCATGAGGTCAAAGGAATTGTCCGCAGAGCTCCGAGATAGGATTCTGTTGAGGCACAGATCTGGGGAAGGCTACCAAAACATTTCTGCAGCATTGAAGGTCCCCAAGAATAAAGTGGCCTCCATCATTCTTAAATGGAAGAAGTTTGGAACCACCAAGACTCTTCCTAGAGCTGGCCACCTGGCCAAACTGAGCAATCAGGGGATAAACTGAGCAATCAGGATGGTGACCAAGAACCCGATGGTCGCTTTGACAGAGCTCCAGAGTTCCTCTGTGGAGATGGGAGAACCTTCCAGAAGGACCACCATCTCTGCAGCACTCCACCAATACGGCCTTTATGGTAGAGTGGCCAGACGGAAGCCACGCCTCAGTAAAAGGCGCATGACAGCCCACTTGGAGTTTGCCAAAAGGCACCTAAAGGACTCTCAGACCATGAGAAACAAGATTCTCTGGTCTAATGAAACCAAGATTGAACTCTTTGGACTGAATGCAAAGCGTCACTTCTGGAGGAAACCTGGCACCATCCCTACGGTGAAGCATGGTGGTGGCAGCATCATGCTGTGGGGATGTTTTTCAGCGGCAGGGACTGGGAGACTAGTCAGAATCGAGGGAAAGATGAACAGAGCAAAGTACAGAGAGATCCTTCATGAAAACCTGCTCCAGAGTGCTCAGGACCTCAGACTGGGGTGAAGGTTCACCTTCCAACAGGACAACGACCCTAAGCACACAGCCAAGACAATGCAGGAGTGGCTTCAGGACAAATCTCTGAATGTCCTTGAGTGGCCCAGCCAGAGCCCGGACATGAACCCAATCTCTGGAGAGACCTGAAAATAGCTGTGCAGCGACACTCCCTATCCAACCTGACAGAGCATGAGAGGATCTGCAGAAAAGAATGAGAGAAACTCCCCAAATACAGGTGTGCCAAGCTTGTAGCGTCATACCCAAGAAGACTCAAGGCTGTAATAGCTGCCAAAGGTGCTTCAGCAAAGTACTGAGTAAAGGGTCTGAATACTTATGTAAATGTTATATGTACGTTTTTAATTTTTAATACATTTGCAAAAATGTCTAAAAACCAGTTTTTGCTTTGTCATTATTGGGTATTGTGTTTAGATTGATGAGGGGGAAAAAAACAATTTAATCAATTTTAGAATAAGGCTGTAACGTAACAAAATGTGGAAAAAGTCAAGGGGTCTGAATACTTTCCAAATGCACTGTATATACAAAGGTGCTCTTGTCCTTCTAGACCTGTCTGCTGCCTTTGATACTGTGAACCATCAGATCCTCCTCTCCACCCTCTCCGAGCTGGGCATCTCCGGCGCGGCTCACTCCTGGATTGCGTCCTACCTGACCGGTCGCTCCTACCAAGTGGCGTGGCGAGAAGCTGTCTCCGCACCACGTGCTCTCACCACTGGTGTCCCCCAGGGCTCAGTTCTAGGCCCTCTCCTATTCTCCCTATACACCAAGTCACTTGGCTCTGTCATATCCTCACATGGCCTCTCCTATCATTGCTATGCTGACGATACACAACTAATCTTCTCCTTACCCCCTTCTGATAACCAGGTGGCGAATCGCATCTCTGTATGTCTGGCAGACATATCAGTATGGATGACGGATCACCACCTCAAGCTGAACCTTGGCAAGACGGAGCTGCTCTTCCTCCCGGGGAAGGACTGCCCGTTCCATGATCTCGCCATCACGGTTGACAACTCAGTTGTGTCCTCCTCCCAGAGTGCGAAGAGCCTTGGCGTGACCCTGGACAACACCCTGTCGTTCTCCGCTAACATCAAGGCGGTGACCCGATCCTGCAGGTTCATGCTCTACAACATTCGGAGAGTACGACCCTGCCTTACACAGGAAGCGGCACAGGTCCTAATCCAGGCACTTGTCATCTCCCGTCTGGATTACTGCAACTCGCTGTTGGCTGGGCTCCCTGCCTGTGCCATTAAACCCCTACAACTCATCCAGAATGCCGCAGCCCGTCTGGTGTTCAACCTTCCCAAGTTCTCTCACGTCACCCCGCTCCTCCGCACACTCCACTGGCTTCCAGTTGAAGCTCGCATCTGTTACAAGACCATGGTGCTTGCCTATGGAGCTGTGAGGGGATCGGCACCTCTGTACCTTCAGGCTCTGATCAGTCCCTACACCCAAACGAGGGCATTGCGTTCATCCACCTCTGGCCTGCTGGCTCCCCTTCCTCTGCGGAAGCATAGTTCCCGCTCAGCCCAGTCAAAACTGTTCGCTGCTCTGGCACCCCAATGGTGGAACAAGCTCCCTCACGACGCCAGGACAGCGGAGTCACTCACCACCTTCCGGAGACATTTGAAACCCCACCTCTTTAAGGAATACCTGGGATAGGATAAAGTAATCCTTCTACCCCCCCGCCCCCACCCCATAAAAAAAAAGAAAAAAAAAACATATTGTAAAGTGGTTATCCCACTGGCTATAGGGTGAATGCACCAATTTGTAAGTCGCTCTGGATAAGAGCGTCTGCTAAATGACGTAAATGTAAATGTAAATGTAATGTATGTGGACACCCCTTCAAATTAGTGGATTTGGCTATTTCAGCCACACCCGTTACTGACAGGTGTATAAATCGAGTACACGGTCATGCAATCTCCATAGACAAACATTGGCAGTAGAATGGACTTACTGAAGACCTCAGTGACTTTCAACGTGGCACCGTCATAGGATGCCGAGTGCTGAAGCGCATAAAAATCGTCTGTCCTCGGTTGCAACACTCACTACCGAGTTCCTAACTGCCTCTGGAAGTAACATCAGCACAAGAACTGTTCACCATCTGGCAGTCTGACGGACAAATCTGGGTTTGGCGGAAGCCAGGAGAACTCTACCTGCCCGAATGCATAGTGCCAACTGTAAAGTTTGATGGAGGAGGAATAATGGTCTGGGGCTGTTTTCCATGGATTGGGCTAGGCCCCTTAGTTCCAGTGAAGGGAAATCTTAATGCTACAGTATACATTCTAGATGATTCTGTGCTTCCAACTTTGTGGCAGCAGTTTGGGGAAGGCCCTTTTCTGTTTCAGATGACAATGACCCCGTGCACAAAACAAGGTCCATACAGAAATGGTTTGTCGAGATCGGTGTGTAAGAACTTTACTGGCCATCGAACACCTTTGGGATGAATTGGAACGCCGACTGCGAGCCAGGACTAATCTCCCAACATCAGTGCCCGACCTCACTAATGCTTGTGGCTGAATGGACGCAAGTCCCCGCATCAATGTTCCAACATCTAGTGGAACGCCTTCCCAGAAGAGTGGAGGCTGCTATGGCAGCAAAGTGGGGACCAACTCCATATTAATGCCCATGATTTTGGAATGAGGTGTTCAGCAGGTGTCCACATACTTTTGGTCATGTAGTGTATGTTGAGCAGTGTTTTTCAAACAGTAAGTTCAGAAACACGTGTAATGGTGCACCATGTTTTCTGGTGACATGTAGTAACCACTGTTGACAACACATGATGAAACACCTCACGATGTGGTGGAATACATAACAGGTGGCAGATCACTCAACACCACCCACACACAAATCAGCTGTCTCTCAGAAATATCAGTCCTTCTAGTGAAGTCATAAGCACACAAACACTCTCACATATCTAGACAACTGCACAACCTCTCACAAACTACTGTTTCTTCTCCCACCAACACACTCCCAACCTGGGTCTCATGTACAGCTCTCCTTTCCTCTGGTTTCAGCCTGACTCAGCTGTCCGATCCATTGGGCTTTTCAGACACACACACCCCTACACCGCTGGGCCTTCGGCCCCCTGGGCCCAGATTCACAAAACCTTCTTAAGAAGAAATATCTTCTTAACTGCCATTTTTCCTTATCTAGTGACTTAAGAAGAACGTTAAGCAAAGTTACTATTCATCAAAAAGGTTATTGGAAATGTCCTTGCGCTATTTCTTATGTTTCTCCTTAAGCAAAAAGTTAAGAAGAAATTAGATTCTTAAAATAAAGTTATTGGAAATGTTCTTAATTCCAAGATAGCTAAAGCCTTGTCTTAAACTCAGGGCGGTGAGAGACAAAACTCATGAAAGCAATTGAACATGTTTAATTCACTCACAAACTTCACCTGAAAGTTTCAGTATTGATTATTTTAAACCCAAGAACATGTTTTAGAACAGTAATCTCAGTAAGAAATATGCTAACATGATTGCCATTGCTAGCTAGATAGCTAGCTAAAATGGTTGCCTAGCAACAAACATTTGTAAGAAGATATTTGAGAAGTTCGTAAGAAAATCCTTCAATCTTAAGATCTTGTTGAGGAATTGCACTTACCTTTTTTTTTCTTAAGAAGCTTAAGTTTTTGCATAAGAAGTGTTTTGTGAATCTGGGCCCTTGCCCTTACAGACACACCCACTACCTCCAGCTCCTGTCTGGAGCACCAGCAGGCATGAACAAACAAACAAACAAACAAACAAACAAACAAACAAACAAACAGACAGACAGACAGACAGACAGACAGACAGACAGACAGACAGACAGACAGACAGACAGACAGACAGACAGACAGACAGACAGACAGACAGACAGACAGACAGACAGACAGAGACCTGTAGAGGATGTCAGTTGGGTGAAGGGCAGTTCAGGTGGTGTGTATGGTGTGGAGGGAGAAAAGGCTTTAAGATTTCATGAAAATATTGGGTATTGCAAGTATAGTATCTCCAAGGTCAGAAAGACTGTGGCTGGTTGGTTGAGGAGTATGACACACAGACAGACAGG
Organism: Coregonus lavaretus; assembly: GCF_964263955.1. Classification (NCBI taxonomy): domain Eukaryota; kingdom Metazoa; phylum Chordata; class Actinopteri; order Salmoniformes; family Salmonidae; genus Coregonus; species Coregonus lavaretus. The sequence goes on along the minus strand of NC_139991.1, from coordinate 61,347,596 downwards.
CAGGCAGACCTGTTGTGGACAGTCTCTGATCAACACAACACCAATGAAGCCTACGTCAACTCACCTCTGAGGGTGATGATGTAGGTTAGTATGACATCCAGACCGTCATCCTAATAGATATTTATACTTCAGTGTTCACCTGTTGACTCACCACAACACATTTCTGGGTGATATGAAAGCAACCGTTTTAACTGTGTCAGATCTGTTCCGCCATGATGCTGTGTCCATGGGATGTTCCCGGGAACAGTGGCTCAATTCCGGTGGTTTCCAAACTTTTATCTCACACCTGAAGCGACTCCAATTTTCTTGTCCCACCAAATCAGTAGTGACAACCCTGTCAACTTGACAGAACATGACCTGACCCCATCCTATATGGGGAACTCTGTTATATTCTGCCTTCAACAGCAGTCACACTTTCAGGCAGCTACTGTACACCAGGCCCTCTACCCTGTCCTCTCCTCTACCCTACCCTCTCCACTTTCCTCTACCCCTCTCCTCTACCCTCTTTCCCCTACCCCTCTCCTCTACCCTCTCTTTCCCCTACCCCTCTCCTCTACCCTCTTTCCCCTACCCCTCTTCTCCACCCTCTTTCCCCTAACCCTCTCCTCTACCCTCTTTCCCCTACCCCTCTCCTCTACCCTCTTTCCCCTACCCCTCTCCTCTACCCTCTCTTTCCCCTACCCCTCTCCTCTACCCTCTTTCCCCTACCCCTCTTCTCTACCCTCTTTCCCCTACCCCTCTCCTCTACCCTCTCTTTCCCCTACCCCTCTCCTCTACCCTCTTTCCCCTACCCCTCTTCTCTACCCTCTTTCCCCTACCCCTCTTCTCTACCCTCTCTTTCCCCTACCCCTCTCCTCTACCCTCTTTCCCCTACCCCTCTCCTCTACCCTCTTCCCCCTACCCCTCTCCTCTACCCTCTCTTTCCCCTACCCCTCTCCTCTACCCTCTTTCCCCTGCCCCTCTCCCCTACCACTCTCCTCTACCCTCTCTTTCCCCTACCCCTCTCCTCTACCCTCTCTTTCCCCTACCCCTCTCCTCTACCCTCTTTCCCCTACCCCTCTCCTCTACCCTCTCTTTCCCCTACCCCTCTCCTCTACCCTCTTTCCCCTGCCCCTCTCCCCTACCCTCTCTTCCCCTACCCCTGTCCTCTCTCTCTACCCTACCCAGCCCTTCTTCGTCTCTTTCCCCCATCCTCTCTCTCCTTTTCCATTAACCTGCTCTCCCCTATTTGTCCCTCAGTCCAAAGATCCACCCAGGGCTCTATAAATAAAGTTATGAGAACAAACTCTCTGTCTCTGTCTTATATTCTCTGGCATTTCACACAAATACACACTAAACTCAAAGTTCACCTACCTTATGATGGCTATTACTCAATACAGGAACTCCAAATGTACTGGTTTATAATCCCAATCCTGCGAGGCCAAAGAGAGAGGCTCACTGTCCCACTGTCAAACAGAAACACACACCAACACACACACCGACACACACACTCAGACAAGCCGAATGGGGCACCCAGCAATGCAGTCAGAAATAGAGTGACACAGACAGCCATCTCTCTCAAACACTCACACTCTCACACACACACACACCCTGTTCTATTATTATGACACACACACAGATAAGGGAGGCAGCTGGCTTGCCACCAGATTGAGCTATAAATATAGTGGGACTGGGGGAGGTGGTAGGGGATACTACCCTGTTAGGAAAACTGGACGCTAGCAAATGACAGGGGAGAGTGAGAGGGGAGAGAGAGAATACAGTTGGGGTAAAGCAATGGGGTAAAAGATGATGCTGTAGCAAACTAAGGCATCCTGCATCTTAATTTGTCTAAGGTTTACACTTTAGGTCTAAACAACCCAACAGATAAATTGCATATAGAAACTGAGGCAAGAGAGGGGAAAGATGGAATGAATGTATTGTCTATTGGGATTTGGACATAAGAGTGATGGATTGCTGTTGATGTTGTAAGACTGAAACACACACACACAACCAAGCCCACAGCCCATTCCATAGCATCAGCTAGAAAAAGCCATGCATCTCTGTCTTGGGTTAGGTTAACCCTAACTCTTTTCCAAACCTTAACCTAATTCTCCTAACCTGCTACGTTACTTCTCCTAGCCTGCTGCGTAAGTTCACCTAACCTGATGCGTAAAGTAAATTCTGGCCAATTCTGACATAAACTGTATCCCATCTAGTCAAAACTGTTCTGACCTGACTGACAGCTACAGCTGAGAGAGGAAGAGCCTCATAGATCAAGACAGGGGATTGGATTAAGATGGCCCAGTTCACCAGCGAGGAGGAGTTTGCACCAGGTGAAAAGTAATTCCATTCGTTTTGTAACCGGGATGCCTCCAGGGATGAGCTGGGTGCCTCGTTCAAAGCCGAGTGCAAAGTCGATACAGAATAAAGTGACATATGTCAAATACGTCGAGTAATGATTTATGATTCTGAGTTTTCAAATGCATACAGTACATTCGGAAAGTATTCAGACCCCTTCACTTTTTTCCACATTTTGTTACGTTACAGCCTTATCCTAAAATTGATTAAATTCTTTAAAAATCCTCAGCAATCTACACACAATAACCCATAAGGACAAAGCGAAAACAGGTTTTTAATTTTTGGGGGCAAATTAATAACAAATAAAAAACAGAAAAACCTTATTTACATGAGTATTCAGACCATTTGCTATGAGACTCGAAATTTAGCTCAGGTGCATCCTGTTTCCATTGATCATCCTTGAGATGTTTCTACAACTTGATTGGAGTCCACCTGTGGCAAATTCAATTGATTGGACATGATTTGGAAAGGCACATACCTGTCTATATAAGGTCCCACAGTTGAAAGTGCATGTCAGAGCAAAAACCAAGCCATGAGGTCGAAGGAGTTGTCCTTATAACTCCGAGACAGGATTGTGTTGAGGCACAGATCTGGGGAAGAGTACCAAAACATTTCTAAAGCATTGAAGGTCCCCAAGAGCACAATGGCCTCCATCATTGTTAAAAGGAAGGAGTTTGGAATCACCAAGACTATTCCTAGAGCTGGCCACCCGGCCAAGCTGAGCAATTGGGGGAGAAGGGCCTTGGTCAGGGAGGTGACCAAGAACCCAATGGTCACTCTGACGGAGCTCCAGAGTTCCTCTGTAGAGATGGGAGAACCTTCCAGAAGGACAACCATCTCTGCAGCACTCCACCAATCAGGCCTTTATGGTAGAGTGGCCAGATGGAAGCCACTCCTCTGTAAAAGGCACATGACAGCCCGCTTGGAGTTTGCCTACAGGCACCTAAAGGATTCTCAGACCATGAGAAACAAGATTCTCTGGTCTGATGAAACCAAGATTGAACTCTTTGGCCTGAATGCAAAGTGTCACGTCTGGAGGAAACCTGGCACCATCCCTACGGTAAAAAATGGTGGTGGCAGCATCATGCTGTAGGGATGTTTTTCAGCGGTAGGGCCTGGGAGACTAATCAGGACAGAGGGAAAGATGAATGGAGCAAAGTACAGAGAGATCCTTGATGAAAACCCACTCCAGAGCGCTCAGGACCTCAGACTGGGCTGAAGGTTCACCTTCCAACAGGACAACAACCATGAGGACACAGCCAACACAACACAGGAGTGGCTTGGGGACAAGTCTCTGAATGTCCTTGAGTGGCCCAGCCAGAGCCCGGACTTGAACCCAATCTAATATCTCTGGAGAGACCTGAAAATAGCTGTGCAACGACGCTCCCCATCCAACCTGACAGAGCTTGAGAGGATCTGCAGAGAAGAATGGGAGAAACTCCCCAAATACAGGTGTGCCAAGCTTGTAGCGTCATACCCAAGAAGACTCGAGGCTGTAATCGCCTGAGTAAAGGGTCTGCTAAAATTTCCACAAACCTGTTTTTGTTTTGTCATTATGGGGTATTGTGTGTAGATAGATGAGAAAAACAATCAATTTAATCAATTTTAGAATAAGGCTGTAATGTAACAAAATGTGTCAATAGTTCAGTGTCTGTGCCCCCAGGGTACTTCTCCAAGTTTGTACATTAAATGTGGAATAAAACAGCCACAAGAGCATTAGTGAGGTCGGGCACTGATGTTGGGTGATTAGGCCTGGCTCACAGTAGGCGTTCCAATTCATCCCAACGGTGTTCGATGGGGTTGAGGTCAGGGCTCTGTGCAGGCCAGTCAAGTTCTTCCACACCGATCTCGACAAACCATTTCTGTATGGACCTTGCTTTGTGCACGTGGGCATTGTCATGCTGAAACAGGAAAGGGCCTTCCCCAAACTGTTGCCACAAATTTGGAAGCACAGAATCATCTAGAATGGTGAAGTGTGATTCATCACTCCAGAGAACACGTTTCCACTGCTCCAGAGTCCAATGGCGGCGAGCTTTACACCACTCCAGCCGACGCTTGGCATTGTGATCTTAGGCTTGTGTGCGGCTGCTCGGACATGGAAACCCATTTCATTAAGTTATTGTGCTGATGTTGCTTCCAGAGGCAGTTTGGAACTCGGTAGTGAGTGTTGCAACCTAGGATAGATGCGCTACAGCACTCGGCGGTCCCATTCTGTGAGCTTGTGTGGCCTACCTCTTCGCGGCTGAGCCGTTGTTGCTCCTAGACGTTTCCACTTCACAATAACAGCACTTGCAGTAGACCGGGGCAGATCTAGCAGGGCAGGAATTTGACGAACTGACTTGGGAAGGTGGCATCCTATGACGGTGTTACGTTGAAAGTCACTGAGCTCTTCAATGAGGCAATTATACTGCCAATATTTGTCTATGGAGATTGCATGGCTGTGTGCTCAATTTTATACACCTGTCAGCAACTGGTGTGGTTGAACTAGACAAATCCACTAATTTGAAGGGGTGCCCACATACAGTACCAGTCAAAAGTTTAGACACACCTACTCATTCCAGGGTTTTTATTTATTTTTACATTGTAGAATAATAGTGAAGACATCAAAACTCTGAAATAACACATATGGAATCATGTCGTAACCAAAAAATTGTTAAACAAATCAAAATATATTTTATATTTGATATTCTTCAAAGTAGCCACCCTTTGCCTTGATGACAGCTTTGCACACTCTTGGAATTCTCTCAACCAGCTTCATGAGGTAGTCACCTGGAATGCATTTCAATTAACAGGTGTGCCTTCTTAAAAGTTAATTTGTGGAATTTCTTTCCTTCTTAACGCATTTGTGCCAATCAGTTGTGTTGTGACAAGGTAGGGGTGGTATACAGAACATAGCCCTACTTGGTAAAAGACCAAGTCCATATTATGGCAAGAACAGCTCAAATAAGCAAAGAGAACGGACAGTCCATCATTACTTTAAGACATGAAGGTCAGTCAATACTGAACATTTCAAGAACTTTGAACGTTTCTTCAAGTGCAGTCGCAAAAACCATCAACGGCTATGATGAAACTGGCTCTCATGAGGACCGCCACAGGAAAGGAAGACCAAGAGTTACCTCTGCTGCAGAGGATACGTTCATTAGAGTTACCAGCCTCAGAAATGTCAGCCTAACTTCACAGAGTTCAAGTAACAGACACATCTCAACATCAACTGTTCAGAGAAGACTGAGTGAATCAGGCCTTCATGGTCGAATTGCTGCAAAGAAACCACTACTAAAGGACACCAATAACAAGAAGAGACTTGCTTGGGCCAAGAAACACGAGCAATGGACATTAGACCGGTGGAAATCTGTCCTCTGATGAGTCCAAATTTGAGATTTTTGGCTCCAACCTCTGTGTCTTTATGTGACGCAGAGTAGGTGAACGGATGATCTCCACATGTGTGGTTCCCACCATGAAGCATGGAGGAGGAAGTGTGATGGTGCTTTGCTGGTGACACTGTCTGTGATTTATTTAGAATTCAAGGCACACTTAACCAGCATGGCTACCACAGCATTCTGCAGCGATATGCCATCCCATCTGGTTTGCGCGTAGTGGGACTATTATTTGTTTTTCAACAGGACAATGACCCAACACACCTCCAGGCTGTGTAAGGGCTATTTGACCAAGAAGGAGAGTGATGGAGTGCTGCATCAGATGACTTGGCCTCCACAATCAACCGACCTCAAACAAATTGAGGTGGTTTGGGATGAGTTGGACCGCAGAGTGAAGGAAAAGCAACTAAGACTTGCTCAGCATATGTGGGAACTCCTTCAAGACTGTTGGAAAAGCATTCCAGGTGAAGCTGGTTGAAAGAATGCCAAGAGTGTGCAAAGCTGTCATCAAGGCAAAGGGTGGCTACTTTGAAGAATCTAAAACCTAAAATATATTTTGAATTGTTTAACACTTTGAATGATTCCATGTGTTATTTCATAGTTTTGATGTCTTCACTATTATTCTACAATGTAGAAAATAGTCAAAATAAAGAAAAACCCTTGAATGAGTAGGTGTGTCCAAACTTTTGACTGGTACTGTACTTGTTTATATATAGTGTATATGTAATATTTTTGCATTGTAATTTCAGAAAATGTCTCTAATATATCTACTGTAACATTGGAATGAAAACAAATTGAGCCCACACAAAGTTGCATTCTAATGGTGCAGCCTTCTTATTGGTCAACAAAATCTTGTCAATTCAACAACAAACTAGTCAATTTGACAAGGGATTTGCTGGCCCCAGGCAACTTAACAACAAGAGAGGGTTTGTTGTTGAATTGTTACACGTAATACCTTTAACTCATAGCAATTCTTAACTTCCCCTTGATTTCATTATACACTGCTCCAAAAAATTAAGGGAACACTTAAACAACACAATGTAACTCCAAGTCAATCACACTTCTGTGAAATCAAACTGTCCACTTAGGAAGCAACACTGATTGACAATAAATGTCACATGCTGTTGTGCAAATGGAATAGACAACAGGTGGAAATTATAGGCAATTAGCAAGACACCCCCAATAAAGGACTGGTTTTGCAGGTGGTGACCACAGACCACTTCTCAGTTTCTATGCTTCCTGGCTGATGTTTTGGTCACTTTTGAATGCTGGCGGTGCTTTCACTCTAGTGGTAGCATGAGACGGAGTCTACAACCCACACAAGTGGCTCAGGTAGTGCAGCTCATCCAGGATGGCACATCAATGCGAGCTGTGGCAAGAAGGTTTGCTGTGTCTGTCAGCGTAGTGTCCAGAGCATGGAGGCGCTACCAGGAGACAGGCCAGTACATCAGGAGACGTGGAGGAGGCCGTAGGAGGGCAACAACCCAGCAGCAGGACTGCTACCTCCGCCTTTGTGCAAGGAGGAGCACTGCCAGAGCCCTGAAAATGACCTCCAGCAGGCCACAAATGTGCATGTGTCTGCTCAAACGGTCAGAAACAGACTCCATGAGGGTGGTATGAGGGCCCAACGTCCACAGGTGGGGGTTGTGCTTACAGCCCAACACCGTGCAGGACGTTTGGCATTTGCCAGAGAACACCAAGATTGGCAAATTCGCCACTGGCGCCCTGTGCTCTTCACAGATGAAAGCAGGTTCACACTGAGCACGTGACAGACGTGACAGAGTCTGGAGATGCCGTGGAGAACGTTCTGCTGCCTGCAACATCCTCCAGCATGACCAGTTTGGCGGTGGGTCAGTCATGGTGTGGGGTGGCATTTCTTTGGGGGGCCGCACAGCCCTCCATGTGCTCCCCAGAGGTAGCCTGACTGCCATTAGGTACCGAGATGAGATCCTCAGACCCCTTGTGAGACCATATGCTGGTGCGGTTGGCCCTGTGTTCCTCCTAATACAAGACAATGCTAGACCTCATGTGGCTGGAGTGTGTCAGCAGTTCCTGCAAGAGGAAGGCATTGATGCTATGGACTGGCCCGCCCGTTCCCCAGACCTGAATCCAATTGAGCACATCTGGGATATCATGTCTCGCTCCATCCACCAACGCCACGTTGCACCACAGACTGTCCAGGAGTTGGCGGATGCTTTAGTCCAGGTCTGGGAGGAGATCCCACAGGAGACCATCCGCCACCTCATCAGGAGCATGCCCAGGCGTTGTAGGGAGGTCATACAGGCACGTGGAGGCCACACACACTACTGAGCCTCATTTTGACTTGTTTTAAGGACATTACATCAACGTTGGATCAGCCTGTAGTGTGGTTTTCCACTTTAATTTTGAGTGTGACTCCAAATCCAGACCTCCATGGGTTGATTCATTTGATTTCCATTGATAATTTTTGTGATGTTGTTGTCAGCACATTCAACTATGTAAAGAAAAAAAGTGTTTAATAACATTATTTCATTCATTCAGATCTAGGATGTGTTATTTTAGTGTTCCTTTTATTTGTTTGAGCAGTGTATTATATGTAGTGTACTGTAGTGGCTCAACAGGTCAACAAATCACACAAAGCAACACGAAAAAAGTATTTTTATTTATTTCTGAACTGTTTTATATAAGCAGTCCAACACGTATGCTCTACCTGTCTTGAAAACAATAAAACAAAATTCATTAAAATAAAATACATTTTATAACAATTATTGAATAATATTATCAATAATAATGATCATTGTCGTCATCATAACCTCAATGGTAATAGTCACCCAAAGCCAGTAGTATTTGTGTTTGTTTGTGGTACATGTAAGAGTTTGATGTGTATGAACCAGTTTTCTACAGCGAGACCTCTGGCGTGAGCTCGTAGACAGGAGGCGACATTTCCCCAAAACACACAATAAATATTAAAGAGCAAGAGTCTGGTATTCAAACAAAAATAATCATCTGGTAACTCGCAGGTACAATAGCTGAAGTCTTTATGTGCAAGATCCGAGCCAATGTCTTCACCACAAACAGATTAATATACATCAAAACCCCAACCCTTCCCCAGCGCATCGTCATCTGAACATAAGTCTACATCGTTAAATCTTTTTAAATAATCCTAGAGCATTTGTCATTTCATATACACATATATTCATACATATATATATATTCATACATACACACACATACATATATACACACATATTAATATATATACACATATACATATGAATATATGTATGAATATATATACTTTAATTTTTGTTAGTTTTTTTCTCCTCCCTATATGCCATCCTTTTTCATTATCTAGTTTGTGTGTGTGTGTGTGTGTGTGTTTGTTAAAAACATCTCCACTAAATAAACATACTGACAAGCGATTGAATGCAGCACACGCACACACACTAAATAAACCCATTACAACCAAGCCCTGCGTGTGTAACAAGTAAAGGTGCTGAAAGCCAGATTCACTCCATGCTAGGACAAACACAAACACCTCTCCTCACACACTTTGTTCCACAGCACCAGTTTGGTTAGTTTTGTACCCTTTAAAAGACACATATTCCTCAGATTCAGGGGTTGTGTGTGTGTGTGTGTGTGTGTGTGTGTGGCCAAAGGCTGGTGCTGTGAGGGGTCAAAGTTGAGAGAGTAGAATTCTCATTGGTCCAGAACAGCCAGACAATCAGCGACAGGTATTTGGCACATTGAACATCAAGTAACACATTGGCCTAAAACGGTGCGACAAAGTAGTTTCAACAAAAACTAAACAAAACCCATTCATTTGTTTAAAAAAGAAAGAAAAAAGGTGACTGGTATCTCTAAAACGACATCACTTCCCCCTGACTGACTTGTAAAGGCTACTAAGAATATCAACACCCCTTACACAAATACACCCCCCCCCCCCATTGTACTGCATGAAAAAACAAAACCCTGAAATTACAATTGAGTGAACAAATTGTTTCACCTCTTCCCCCTCTCTTTTCTAAAACATCTCCCAGCTGTGCTTTCATGTCATTCAGTTAAACAGACATGTCATGACTGTAGCCTGCAGCACAACTGCTTCTCCTAAAACTGTGAAACATAAAGCCTAGAAATATGGGGCTGCATTCTGGGTCACATTCAGAATTGTTTTATAGGAAAGTTCAAACCAGCTTGAAGTGAACCAACTGATGGTTTGTGGAGTCAACAACGACCACAACCTAACACACCTCGTCACCTACCACCTCTCTCTCTGCACTGACATCCTTATACGGCCATTTCTGTGTGTCTGTGTGTGTAAATCTGCTTGTGTGTGTCTGTGTGTAATCTACATCTGGATGGCTGCAAGACTATGGCATACACACAAATTAGGACTGCCCTGACACCATCACACACAGCACAGTATTTGGCCCTCAGCTTCACATACGCGCACACACAGTCCCACTGAGGTATGCACACTGCCAGTTGATTGAAAGCTGTCAGACCCTCCCTTCCCTCCCCTCCCTTCCCTCCCCTCCCCACCCCACATGCCCATTGATAAGAGGACAGATTCACAGACAGGCAGACAGACAAGTGTCCATTAATGCAAACATGTTGTAGAGTAGTACTGTAGTATACAGGAGATGCACAGAGAAAGACTTGGGCTATATACACTTACTATGGCCCATAAACACCTCTAGTCAGTCAGTCAGTACACCCCCCCATCTCTCTCTCTTTTTCTCTCGGTTTGACGGTGTGTCCTTCATACACACCATCCCCTGTTCCTATAGTTACGAGTACAAATGTTCTCCAGTCTCCATGGTTACCAGCAGCTATACAGGAGCCAATCGGAGAAGTTTGTCCATGGTGACAAGAGTTCCGTGCCAGTGGGTTCTGTATCCGGGGGCGATGCCTGCTTTCAAACTGGTCCTCAGGTGACTCAAGTAAATATTGACGATGGCACTTTATGCACTTCAGTGATGGAGGGAGGACAAGAAGAAAGGGTAAAGGTCTCTTCCAAATTCAAAGCAGCTTTCTCCCTCTCTTTTGACATTCTCTCTAAAAGGAATGCAACCTATCTCTGGACACACACAGAAACACACAGGGACAATAGCGTACACACACGCACACACACAGTTCATTGCCATGCTCTTGGTATGTCCCAGCAGGTCTCTGCTCCTGTTCTCCTTCCACTATGCTTCTGCTTTTCTCTCCTCCCCGCTGTATGAGCACACAGGAGAGGAATGTCATTGGTCCAGCCCCCTCCCTCTAAACGATGCCATTTGTCCAGATCTTCACCTTCTGCTTTAGGTCCCGCCCCGCCCCTCCACTACAGTCAGACAATCCTGTGAAGAGTGGCCGGCAGAGGTGTGTGTGGCTCAGGACCAGTCTCAAGACGAGGCTGGGGGATGAGGGATGGATGTAGAGTAAAGGAGGAGAGGTGCAGACAGGTGCCCTAGTCTTCACTCTCCTACTCCAGGTCTGGTTTTTGCTGCTCTGCCAGGTTGAGTGGGTGTGTGTGAGGTTGGCTGTGTGGAATGCTAGTCCATTGGGGCGAGAGGCAAAGGGGTTTGTGGTGTGGCATCAGAGAAGGGTCTACCCCCAGGGTACAGTGGGAGAGGGAGAAAACGCTCTGGTCCTCTTTAAGTACATGCAGTGTTTCTCTTCTTTCCCTTCATCAATGCACGGTTTGGCTTTCAGAGGAGAGAGGCTGGCAGGCTTGGTCCATACACACTCCAGGGTGAGAGTGTGGGGTGTTACTGTGTGTGTGTGTGTGTGTGTGTGTGTGTGTGTGTGGTTTGTGTGTCTAGGGCTGTGGGGGGAATGGTCATAGGGGATGAGGTTATAGGATGCGGTGTGTGTGTGCAGGTGTGTGTTGTGTGTGTATTGCCTACAGGCCGTTGCTGTTGCGGTGTGTGAGAGGAGGTTTGGAGAGCTCCACCACCCCAGCCCGACCCTTCCCAATGACCTTAGGGGCGCGACACAGCAGCTTCTGGGCCTCAGTAAACGCCTCGGTCAGCTCCTTCTTCCACTGGACAAACTCTGGGTCACTCTGCAGAGAGACAGAGAACACACATATTACACCAACATAACACACACCTTCCATTTTACTAACTTACCACTTGTACAATCATTTATACATGCATTGATAGAGAGAGTGACAGAGGAAGAGACAGAGTGACAGAGGAAGAGACAGAGTGACAGAGGAAGAGACAGAGGGACAGAGGAAGAGACAGAGGGACAGAGGAAGAGACAGAGGGACAGAGGAAGAGACAGAGGGACAGAGGAAGAGACAGAGGGACAGAGGAAGAGACAGAGGGACAGACCGAGGGACAGATCGAGGGACAGAGGAAGAGACCGAGGGACCGAGGGACAGACCGAGGGACAGACCGAGGGACAGAGGAAGAGACCGAGGGACAGAGGAAGAGACCGAGGGACAGAGGAAGAGACAGAGGGACAGAGGAAGAGACCGAGGGACAGAGGAAGAGACCGAGGGACAGAGGAAGAGACCGAGGGACAGAGGAAGAGACAGAGGGACAGAGGAAGAGACAGAGGGACAGAGGAAGAGACCGAGGGACAGAGGAAGAGACAGAGGGACAGAGGGACAGACCGAGGGACAGACCGAGGGACAGAGGAAGAGACCGAGGGACAGAGGAAGAGACCGAGGGACAGAGGAAGAGACAGAGGGACAGAGGAAGAGACAGAGGGACAGAGGAAGAGACAGAGGGACAGAGGAAGAGACAGAGGGACAGAGGAAGAGACCGAGGGACAGAGGAAGAGACCGAGGAAGAGACCGAGGGACAGAGGAAGAGACCGAGGGACAGAGGAAGAGACCGAGGAAGAGACAGAAAGAGGGAGCGAGAAGGGGGGAGAAAGAGAGATCTAGTAGTTTTCCTACATACCTCACACTGCAAGACAAACTGCTTCCCTCCTTTGATGCGCAGCAGGATGCACTTCTTATCTTTTATCTGTGTCTCCTCCACCGTCACAATCTGCTCCATCGTCAGCAGGTTTTGCTGTTGAACACACACCAACCAATCAGAAATTCACTTCGGGGAGGAGAGGAATCAATCACAGACAAGCTGGCTACGAGATGGACCAATCAAAATGGAGCTATAGAGGAGAGGGGTCTTTGGAAATGAGCTGGAGAGGAAGGACGCTTCTCTAAACTAAGGCTGTCTGGTAGCAAAGCTTTAAAACTTAGGAGCTATTCCAATCCATCTACTGGACCACTGCAGGAGGAGAGGAGGAGGGTGGGCCAGCAGTGGTCAGACTTACCTTTGGATCTTTTACTGTATGTTTTAATGTTTTTATCCAGGCCTACAGAATGGAGCGAGGACAGACAACCTTCATGCACTGACAGACAGATGGACAATAACGAAGAATACACACACTTACACACCCATGGAAGCACATGCTTGTACGTGGAAACACACAGACAGACAGACAACCACATACGTGAAGAACAGAAGCACACAAACTGAATACACAACTTAGACACAACTTAGACACACAGACAGGGGATGGGGTAAAGTAGAGGTGTGTGTTGCTCACCCGTGACTCTCCCTCTCCCCTCCACTCCACTCGGTTGGGGAACAGGTAGAAGTATCTGCGCTGCCACTGCGTCAGGAAGGGGTTGCCCAGCTTCAACATGTAGCCATGCATTATACAGTCCTTCCCCAGAGCATAGTCTGAAACGCACACATTAAATACACCATTAACACCATTACCAGAAAATAAACAAACCCAGCGTCAGCAGGTACAAGGAAAAGACTACCCACATGATGTGTGTGAGGTAGGGCTGCAGAGTTATTAAAACAACAGTATGTTCCACAGTGCGTACTGTGTTCCAAGTGTTTTGTTATATCACAACTCATATCATCCGTACAACTCAGTAGAAAGACTGCAATATAACATCATTGTGTGCGCTGTGTGTGTGTTTGTGTAGATGTGCGTTGTGTGTGTTTGTGTAGATGTGTGTTTTGTGTGTTTGTGTAGATGTGTGTTTGTGTAGATGTATGTTGTGTGTTTGTGTAGATGTGCGTTGTGTGTTTGTGTAGATGTGCGTCGTGTGTGTTTGTGTAGATATGTGTTTGTGTAGATGTGCGTTGTGTAGATGTGCGTTGTGTGTTTGTGTAGATATGTGTTTGTGTAGATGTGCGTCGCGTTTGTGTAGATGTGTGTCGTGTGTCTGTGTACATGTGTGTTGTGTGTGTCTGTGTACATGTGTGTTGTGTGTGTCTGTGTACATGTGTGTTGTGTGTGTCTGTGTACATGTGTCGTGTGTGTCTGTGTAGATGTGTGGTGTGTGTGTCTGTGTAGATGTGTGTTGTGTAGATGTGTGTTGTGTAGATGTGTGTTGTGTAGATGTGTGTTGTGTAGATGTGTGTTGTGTGTTTGTGTAGATGTGTGTTGTGTGTTTGTGTAGATGTGTGTTTGTATAGATGTGTGTTGTGTGTTTGTATAGATGTGTAGATGTGCATTATGTGTGTTTGTGTAGATGTGGGTTGTGTGTGTGTGTAGATGTGCGTTGTGTGTAGATGTGCGTTGTGTGTTTGTGTAGATGTGCGTCGTGTGTGTTTGTGTAGATGTGCGTTGTGTGTGTGTGTTTGTGTAGATGTGCGTCGTGTGTGTTTGTGTAGATGTGTGTCTTGTGTGTTTGTGTAGATGTGTGTTGTGTGTGTCTGTGTAGATGTGTGTCTTGTGTGTGTTTATGTAGATGTGCGTCGTGTGTGTGTTTGTGTAGATGTGCGTAGTGTGTGTGTTTGTGTAGATGTTTGTCGCGTATGTTTGTGTAGATGTGTGTTGTGTGTGTAGATGTGTGTTTGTGTAGATGTGTGTGTTTGTGTAGGTGTGTTGTGTGTTTGTGTAGATGTGTAATGTGTGTGTTTGTGTAGGTGTGTTGTGTAGATGTGTGTTCTGTGTTTGTGTAGATGTGCGTCTTGTGTGTGTCTATGTAGATGTGTGTCATGTGTGTTTGTGTAGATGTGTGTTGTGTGTATTTGTGTAGATGTGTGTTTGTGTAGATGTGTGTTGTGTGTTTGTGTAGATGTGTGTTGTGTGTGTTTGTGTAGATGTGTGTTGTGTGTATTTGTGTAGATGTGTGGTGTGTGTGTTTGTGTAGATGTGTGTTTGTGTAGTGTGTGTTTGTGTAGATGTGTGGTGTGTGTGTTTGTGTAGATGTGTGGTGTGTGTGTTTGTGTAGATGTGTGGTGTGTGTGTTTGTGTAGATGTGTGGTGTGTCTTTGTGTAGATGTGCATTGTGTGTGTGTAGATGTGCGTTGTGTGTGTGTGTGTGTTTGTGTAGATGTGCGTCGTGTGTGTTTGTGTTTGTGTAGATGTGTGTCTTGTGTGTTTGTGTAGATGTGTCTTGTGTGTTGTGTAGATGTGTGTTGTGTGTGTTTGTGTAGTGTTGTGTGTGTTTGTATAGATGTGTGTGTAATGTGCGTTTGTGTAGATGTGCGTCGTATGTGCGTTTGTGTAGATGTGCGTTGTGTAGATGTGTGTTGTGTATGTTTGTGTAGATGTTTGTTGTGTGTGTAGATGTGTGTTTGTGTAGATGTGTGTGTTTGTGTAGATGTGTGGTGTGTGTTTGTGTAGATGTGTGTTGTGTAGATGTGTGTTTTGTGTTTGTGTAGATGTGCATTGTGTGTGTGTAGATGTGTAGATGTGCGTCGTGTGTGTGTTTGTGTAGATGTGCGTCGTGTGTTTGTGTAGATGTGCATTGTGTGTGTGTTTGTGTAGATGTGCACTGTGTGTGTGTTTGTGTAGATGTGCATTGTGTGTGTGTTTGTGTAGATGTGCGTTGTGT
Organism: Coregonus lavaretus; assembly: GCF_964263955.1. Taxonomy (NCBI): domain Eukaryota; kingdom Metazoa; phylum Chordata; class Actinopteri; order Salmoniformes; family Salmonidae; genus Coregonus; species Coregonus lavaretus. Next base: position 61,332,095 of record NC_139991.1, on the reverse strand, counting down.
GTGTGTTTGTGTAGATGTGCGTTATGTGTGTGTTTGTGTAGCTGTGTCTCTCTGTGTGCGTCTCTCCTCCTTACCCTCCTCGTGGCCCAGCTGTTTGTTCTTGGCCCTCTTGCGGGCCTCGTTCTTGTCCGTGTCAGAGTTGACCGCCTCGTACACCGTCTCAGCCACCTCCTGCTGCCAGCGCTCTGAGATTACCAGGGGGAAGTTCTTATACAGCTCCTGGTCACTGTCCAACAACTGGAGAGAATCAGAGGGAGGGAGAGGGGAGAGAGGTGGAAGAAAGGGAGAGAGAGGAGAGTGAGAGAGAATGAGAGAGAGGCAGAGAGAGAGAAACAACACAGGTATGAGGTATAAGGCTAACTCCTGAGTTAACCACGTCACCAGTCCTTGAGATCTGCTAAGCTGTGCAGCACCACTGTAATTAAGGCAACCTGGAACGCTCCCAAAGTCCCTAATACTGTTGTGTAATGTTAAACCTCTGCTGGAAGGACTTTCTCTCTTAACACTGATGGAGTCACGTTACACCTCAGCCTCCGTGTCTGTGTGCATGTGTGGTTGCATTATGATGTAGGTGAGTGTGAATATCAGGATTACGGGTTTAGCTGTTATATAATGCTGTGGATTTCACTTTGATGCTCTTGGTGGTTTCATGAGATAAGGGTTGTGCGTGTGTGTTTGAGCTTTACCTTGATGCCCTTGGTGTCCTCCTCGTCAAAGGAACCGATGTCAAAAGCATCTGCTGCATTTACCTCTCCTCTAGGAGGGATGAGAGGGGGAGAATACTGGAGGAGAGGAAAGAGGGAGGAGGAGGAGGAGAAGGAAGAGGGGGGAGAGAAAGGTGGATGAGTATAAAAGGAGAGGAAAAAAAGAGGGTGAGTGAACAACACAACAACTACTACACTCCTACAGCAGAGGAGTAACCATGGCAACAGATAGAGAGAAAGAGAGAGCACGGACGACTGTCCAGACTGGGAGGCTTTATAATGAACCTGGTCACCTGATTCAACACACACGCCTTACCTTCTGGAGATACACTTGCTGCCAGTCAATGCCTTTGAAGAACAGATGCTCCTTCACCTCTGGGGCCCTGTGTGTGTGTGTGTGTGTGTGTGTGTGGAGAGGGAGCGAGAGAGAAAAAGCGAGAGAGAAAAAGCCAGGTCATTCTCACGTTGAAACAGTTCCACGTCCTAACAGCAGGTGGCAGTATTTCCAACAGAGAACCAAACTCCAAATTGAACTGTGCTCTCCAAACTAGGTTACAGACTATTATATCTTATAGGCCTTTCATAGTATTCGCACTAGGCCTTATACCCTCCACAAGGTTGGACAGAGAAGCAATGGAAATGTTAAATCATGTTGCTCAGCACAGGTGCATGGTAACTCTATTGGTGCACTGAAAAACTATGGCTAGACCAGAACAGTTAAAAACTGTTTAAGGAGTATGCAGTCCAAGGTTGAAGTTTCTTTACTCAGCTAAAACCTAACATTAACATCAATGATTGTAAAACAATGTTAGTGGTAGCAGGGTGTGGGTGTGTACCCTCGTCCCAGGCAGCCCAGTCTTTTCACCACGTCTCTCTGGAGCAGACCCTCCAATAGACCCTTCAACTCTACAGAGAACGAGTCGGGCAACTCCACATTCTACAGAGAGGAGAGAGAAAGAGATAGCGATAAAGAGAGGAGGAGATTAGCATCATTTCCTGCTTTAACAACATAAGATACTGACTTGATTTATCATGACAATAAAGCTTATTCAATATGTACTGAAAATGGAGAGGGAAGAAGAGAATGTGTGATCCATCATTCCTTGTTAGTTCCATTGTATGTCCACTCAATCCTCCTCCCTCTCGTGCTCTCCTCCACCATAATTCTCTCTCATTCCAAGCCCTCTAACTTTGGTGGTGATCTCATGTTGATCTTATAAAACCATTAAATCAGAATTCCTAAACATAACTAGCTATGGAGAACAGACAGAGAGAGGGGGAGATACAGGGATTATATAGATTACTCCGATTAAGTGGCTGGATTAAAACCTAATCTGGATTTAATCTCGATTGACGATGCTTTCCTTGTTTAGCCCCCTCCTAACAGAGGGCTGGTGTGTGTGTGTGTGTGTGTTCTCTCTGCTCTGATACTCCACAGTCTACTGAGGCAGACCTTCTAGTCTGAAGTAGACATACTCTAGTCAAGACCAGGTGTGACCAACCCTTTTCCAGGAGAACTAATGGATGTGCAGGTTTTTGTTCCAGCCCCGCTCTAACACCTGATTCAACTAATCGTGGTCCTGAGGAGTAGCTGCAACGAAACCCTGCGGGAGGGTAGCTTCCCAAGAGGGTCTGGCACCGCTCGTCTAGACCTCCCCTCGTAGTCTATGCTAGGAGACACACACGCTCTCTCTCTATGCCTCTCTCTCTGTGGTGTAATCTTATGCGGTTTGTAGCAGGAAGAGAGAGGGATGCAAATTCGCCCTCTTTCCTGCCAGAACCTCTTCTCAATTCTCCCGCTCTCGCCCTCCTGCCTCGCTCTCATTCCCTGGGCATTATGAGACAGAGACTTGGCAGGAGGTTTTCTGCAACATCTGTGAAGATGATATCTCCAGGATATGTAATGCTGTAGGGGTGTGTGTTGCGCGCTTATGTTTCAGTGTATTTAAGGATAAATCCTTATTATGCGTGTACAGTACCTTCAGAAAGTATTCACACCCCTCGACTTTTTCCACATGTTGTTGTGTTACAGCCGGAATACCAAATGTATTAAAACTGAGATGTTTTGTCACTGGCCTACACACAATACACCATAATGTCAGTGGATTTATGTTATTATCATTTAATTTTTGTACAAATTAATACAAATGAAAAGCTGAAATCGCTTGAGTGAATGTATTCAACCCCTTTGTTATGGCAAGCCTACATAAGTTAAGGAGTAATGTGATTAACAAGTCACATAATAAGTAGTATGGACTCACTCTGTGTGCAATAACAGTGTTTAACATGATTTTTGAATGACTACCTCATCTCTGTACCCGACACTGTAAGGTCCCTTATCTGTAAGGTCCCTCAGTCCAGCAGTGAATTTAAAACACAGATTCGACCACAAAGACCAGGGAGGTTTTTCAATGCCTTGCAAAGAAGGACACCTATTGGTAGATGAAAAAAATAAAAAAGCAGACATTGAGTATCCCTTTGAGCATGGTGAAGTTATTAATTATACTTTGGATGGTGTATCAATATACCCAGTCACTACAAAGATGCAGGTGTCCTTCCTAACTCAGTTGCCAGAGAGGAAGGAAACCACTCAGGGATTTCAACATGAGGCCAATGGTGACTTTAAAACAGTTACAGAGTTTAATGGCTGTGATAGGAGAAAACTGAGGATGGATCAACAACATTGTAGTTACTCCACAATACTAACCTAATTGACAGAGTGAAAAGAAGGAAGCCTGTACAGAATGAAAAATATTCCAAAACATGCACCTATTTGAACTAACACTCGTACTTTACAGTTTTGAGTACTTTATTAAGGAAAAATGTACTTAATAAATGCACTAACTAAGTCGCTCTGGATAAGAGCGTCTGCTAAATGACTAAAATGTCAAATGTAATACTGTAAGAAATGTGGCAAAGCAATTTACATTCAGTCCTGAATACAAAGTGTTATGTTTGGGGCAAATCCAATACAAAACATCACTGAGTACCACTCTCCGAATTTTCAAGCATAGTGGTAGCTGCATCATATTATGGGTATGTTTGTAATTGTTAAGGACTGGGGAGTTTTTCAGGATAAAATAATTAATGGAATGGAGCTAAGCACAGGCAAAATCCTAGAGGAAAACCTGGTTCAGTCTGCTTTCCACCAGACACTGGGAGATGAATTCAACTTTCAGCAGAACAATAACCTAAAACACAAGGCCAAATCTACAGTGGAGTTGCTTGCAAAGAAGACAGTGAATGTTCTTGAGTGGCAGAGCTACAGTTTTGACTTAAATCTACTTGAAAATATATGGCAAGACATGTAAATGGTTATCTAGCAATGATAAACAACCAATTTGACAGAGCTTGAACATTTTTGAAAAGAATAATGGGCGAATGTTGCACAATCCAGGTGTGGAAAGCTCTTAGAGACTTACCCAGAAAGACTCAGAGCTGTAATGGCTGCTAAAGGTGATTCTACAAAGAACTCACTCAGGGGTGTGAATACTTATGTAAATGAGATATTTCTTCATTTCCTTTTCAATACATTTGCAAACTTTTCTAAAAACATGTTTTCACTTTTTCCATTATGGGGCATTGTGTGTAGATGAGTGAGACTTTTTTAAATCTACTTAATCCATTTTGAATTATAGGCTGTAACAACAATGTTGAATAAATCAAGGGGTATGAATACTTTCTGGAGGAACTACACATATATATATATATATATATATATATATATATATATATATATATATATATACACACACACATACATATATATACACACATACATATATAAACACAAATACATACATATGTATGTGTACATATACACACACACACACACACACACACACACACACACACACACACACACATACATACACAGTACCAGTCAAAAGTTTGGACACACCTACTCATTCAAGGGTTTTTCTTTATTTTTACTATTTTCTACACTGTAGAATAATAGTGAAGACATCAAAGCTATGAAATAACACATATGGAATAATGTAGTAACCAAAAAAGTGTTAAACAAAACAAGTAGCCACCCTTTGACTTGATGACAGCTCATTTGTTTTTCAACAGGACAATGACCCAACACACCTCCAGGCTGTGTAAGGGCTATTTGACCAAGAAGGAGAGTGATGGAATGCTGCATCAGATGACCTGGCCTCCACAATCACCCGACCTCAACCCAATTGAGATGGTTTGGGATGAGTTGAACCACAGAATGAAGGAAAAGCAGCCAACAAGTGCTCAGCATATGTGGGAACTCGTTCAAGAATGTTGGAAAAGCATTCCAGGTGAAGCTGGTTGAGAGAATGCCAAGAGTGTGCAAAGCTGTCATCAAGGCAAAGCGTGGCTACTTTGAAGAATCTAAAATATAACACTTTTAACACTTTTTTGGTTACTATATAAATTCCATGTGTTATTTCATAGCTTTGATGTCTTCACTATTATTCTACAATGTAGAAAATAGTAAAGAAAAACCCTGGAATGAGTAGGTGTCCAAACTTTTGACTGGTACTGTATATGTGTTCTGTGTCAACATGGACTAACCACATGCCGTGTGTTCTAGTGCGCATAAGGACATCCCAATGTATGTGTGTGTGTGTGCACTGTAGTGTACACAAAGATCTATCATAGCGTGTGTTTGTGTGCGCATAAGGAGGCCTTACCATAGTGAGCGTCATGCGGTCAATCTCATGTTTGTCTTTGGTCTTGTGCTGTCTGAAGGGACTGTGCCTAGAGAGAAAATAGAGAGGAAGAGAGACTGGCTGTTAGTGTTACTGTAGTGGGGGGAGCTGGAAGGAGGGAAGGAGTGTGGGAAACGGTGAAACAGTGAAAGAAGTCATGTGAGTGATGTCACACTGACAAGCTAGTCCTCAGCAGATCAAGTATGCCAAAGCAGATCACACTTACATCTCTTGCTCTCCCTCTCTCTCTCTCGTGCTCGTCTTTGACGTGTTCAAATGCACTGACACTCTTTCTCACTCCCTCGCTTCACACCATACCTAGCAATCGTTACTGGCCCCCAAACCCTGCCTCCCTCTGATGTGTGACCTACTGGGCCCAGACCTCTGGCATTTACACACTCCACATCAAAACACACAGAAAAAGAGATAGGGAGTGGCTGAGAGGGACAGACACAGAAAGACAAAAAGAGTAACAGATAACAGAGAGAGAGAGAGAGAGAGAGAGAGAGAGATCCAATCAAGGCTGGAAGGAGGGATCACAGGGGTAGAGAGATTAAGGGAGAGAAATTAGAGAGATATGAGGGGATGCAGCGGTCTGACCAACAGAGAGAGAGATTGAGTAACATGTGGTAGTGGGTGGAGAGAGAGATGGAAGGGCAGAAAGAATGATAGAGGAGGGGATGTAGTAGTGATGAAAGGATATAGAGAGGTGGATGAATAGAGGCGGGATGGAGAGACAAGAGAGGGAGGTGTATGTGTGTGTGACCTTACCCTCGGAGCAGTTTGAAGAGCATGCAGCCCAGTGAGAACCAGTCAGCACTGCTGTCGTACGCCGTCCCCTTCTGAAGCACCTCTGGGGCCATGTACCCATGGGTACCACTGTAACACACCAGGAGACTGTTAGTATCATACACACTGCAGTAATACCACACACATAAATACCAATGGTCATGGTTATCATAATAATAGAACAGGGGTAGGGTGTGTGTGTGTGTGTCGGACCCCTACTATGTAGGGCTGCACACACACAGGGCAGTGTACTCACACGCTGGCGTGAGGTTTCTTCTTGGAGAAGTCACAGGCCAGACCCAGGTCTGAGATACGCACATGACCATGCTCATCCAATAGGATGTTAGCAGGCTGAAAGAGAAAGAGAGAGAGAGAGAGAGAGAGAGAGAGAGAGAGAGAAAGAGAAAGAGAAAGAGAAAGAGAAAGAGAAAGAGAAAGAGAAAGAGAAAGAGAAAG
>NC_139991.1:61314242-61325261 GCF_964263955.1 Coregonus lavaretus | reverse complement strand
AGAGAGAGAGAGAGAGAGAGAGAGAGAGAGAGGAGAGAGAGAGAGAGAGAGAGAGAGAGAGAGAGAGAGAAGAGAGACAGAGAGAGAGAGAGAGAGAGAGAGAGATGAGATGAGAATGTGAGGGAAGGATCAATAAAAATAAAGGAGGTATACACCAGTCTGAGGTCTATGTAGACAGAAAAAACAGAAAGAGGGGGGAGGTGATTAAAAGGAGGTATGGAGTGCCCTACCTTGAGGTCTCTGTAGACTACGAAGCGGTTGTGCATGTGTTCTAGTCCCAGGATGATCTCTGCTGCATAGAAACGCATCTCCTTCTCACTGAACACACCATGCTGAGACAGGTGGTAGTGCAGGTCCCCTCCTACACACACACACACAGAGGGAAAAAACAGTCACTGAACAAAGTGTGCTGAGACAGGTGGTAGTGCAGGTCCCCTCCTACACACACACACACAGAGGGGGAAAAAACAGTCACTGAACAAAGTGTGCTGAGACAGGTGGTAACACAGGCCCCCTACTACACACACACACACACACAGAGGGGGAAAAACAGTCACTGAACACAGTGTGCTGAGACAGGTGGTAGTGCAGGTCCCCTCCTACACACACACACACAGAGGGGGAAAAAACAGTCACTGAACACAGTGTGTTGAGACAGGTAGTAACACAGGCCCCCTACTACACACACACACACACACACACAGAGGGGGAAAAACAGTCACTGAACACAGTGTGTTGAGACAGGTGGTAACACAGGCCCCCTACTACATACACACACACACAAACAAACACACAGTTAATACCAGTCACTGAACATATCGTGCTGAGTGTAACCGTCCCTTCCCACACACAGGGGTGAGTCAGCATGACCTAATAAGAAGTATGACCCAATTTATCAGTATGATCTAGATTCCCCCCCCAAGACACACACACACAGAATAAGGCAGCACACAGTGATATCATAGTGAATGTTCAGAGCTATAGTCTAATCGATAGCTCAGTCATTATGTTAACTGCTGTCTAAATGTGATCCATTTTACATTTTAACATTTTAGTCATTTAGCAGACGCTCTTATCCAGAGCGACTTACAGTTAGTGAGTGCATACATTTTCATACTGGCCCCCCGTGGGAAACGAACCCACAACCCTGGCGTTGCAAGCGCCATGCTCTACCAACTGAGCTACCGGGGACCCTGATTCATGGTCAGTGTGTGTGTGTTAACTGCTGTCTAAAAGTGATCCATGGTCAGTGTGTGTGTGTTAACTGCTGTCTAAAAGTGATCCATGGTCAGTGTGTGTGTGTTAACTGCTGTCTAAAAGTGATCCATGGTCAGTGTGTGTGTGTTAACTGCTGTCTAAAAGTGATCCATGGTCAGTGTGTGTGTGTTAACTGCTGTCTAAAAGTGATCCATGGTCAGTGTGTGTGTGTTAACTGCTGTCTAAAAGTGATCCATGGTCAGTGTGTGTGTGTTAACTGCTGTCTAAAAGTGATTCATGGTCAGTGTGTGTGTCTTAAGTGTTGTCTAAAAGTGATTCATGGTCAGTGTGTGTGTGTTAACTGCTGTCTAAATGTGATCCATGGTCAGTGTGTGTGTGTTAACTGCTGTCTAAATGTGATCCATGGTCAGTGTGTGTGTGTTAACTGCTGTCTAAAAGTGATTCATGGTCAGTGTGTGTGTCTTAAGTGTTGTCTAAAAGTGATTCATGGTCAGTGTGTGTGTGTTAACTGCTGTCTAAATGTGATCCATGGTCAGTGTGTGCGTGTTAACTGCTGTCTAAATGTGATCCATGGTCAGTGTGTGTGTGTTAACTGCTGTCTAAATGTGATCCATGGTCAGTGTGTGTGTGTTAACTGCTGTCTAAATGTGATCCATGGTCAGTGTGTGTGTGTTAACTGCTGTCTAAATGTGATCCATGGTCAGTGTGTTACCACCCGCAGACTGAATCCATTAGAGATTGTCTGGAGCTGCAGCCTTCTTAACCCCCACACCCACACCAGAGACTGTCTGAGTGGCGCGTCAGCCCAGAGGGAGCAGAGAGCCACCAGTGATGCCCTGTCCCATTCTGTGTGACAGTGTACTTCAACATGCTCCTCAGTGGGACAGACCTCTACAATGAGACTCCTCCTGGTGACTGGAGTCTCACCTGCAGGTCAAACTAGTTGAGACCTTTCACCTTTCAGGGGTCAGGAGTCTTACCGTTCATCAGATCCAGAATGAAGCAGAGTTTGTCTGGTGTGTGGAAGGCATACGTCATACACACTATGAACGGACAGTCCTAGAGAGAAAGCGGGAGGGGTTGAGGGAAAGAAAGAGGGAATAGATGTTTTAAATGTGCTTAGATAATGTCAGACATAGGTCAATCTGAAAATGATACTCCTTTGCACTGTGTATGTGAATATACATATGTATAGACAGAGTCTGGACAGAAAGGTGTGTGTTATACTCACCCCTGTGCTGACAAGTGACAGCATTATTCTCTCGTTCAGAGCCAGAGTCTCTCCCTGCTTCATCTTGATCCTCTTCTTATCCAAACACTTCATGGCATACCTGATACACACACAATCATTAACATGTATTTGACCTTACTGGTGCTCTACTGCTGAGAGCCCATTGTTCCGGTTGGCTCTTATGTTTACTTTCTCCACTTTAACCATCCCTCTTTCTCGGTACTCGTTTATGCTCCTGCATACTCACATCTTGCCAGTGTCAGCCTTCCTGCAGCCGTACACCTCCCCGAAACCCCCCCGACCAATGATACGATGGACACTGAAGTCATTCATCGTCAACTGGAGAGAGGAGAGAGAGAGAGATAAAAAAGTGAGAGAGAGGGAGATGTAGAAAGAGAGCGAAATGGAGAGAAAGAGAAAGAAGCTGATATGACGTTACACTTCAGACAGTAGGCAATAAGAAGAGGTCATAGAAAGGCCTTCCACAGGCAAAACATCAATACGATCCATACAGTAAGTTACAATACCACGCACACAAAATACAACGCTACTCACATGGATGTTCAGCTCCACATTCTTCCACTGGCAGAAACGAGTGAACTTGTCACTGATGAAAGAGAGAGAAAAAAAGAACAATGAGGAGAGGTAGAGCGAGACATAGAAAGAAGGAAAGCAGTTGGCCTAGAGGTTGGAGAGGTAGAGCGAGACATAGAAAGAAGGAAAGCAGTTGGCCTAGAGGTTGGAGAGGTAGAGAGAGACATAGAAAGAAGGAAAGCAGTTGGCCTAGAGGTTGGAGAGGTAGAGAGAGACAGAAAGAAGGAAAGCAGTTAGCCTAGAGGTTGGAGAGGTAGAGAGAGACAGAAAGAAGGAAAGCAGTTGGCCTAGAGGTTGGAGAGGTAGAGAGAGACAGAAAGAAGGAAAGCAGTTGGCCTAGAGGTTGGAGAGGTAGAGAGAGACAGAAAGAAGGAAAGCAGTTGGCCTAGAGGTTGGAGAGGTAGAGAGAGACAGAAAGAAGGAAAGCAGTTGGCCTAGAGGTTGGAGAGGTAGAGAGAGACAGAAAGAAGGAAAGCAGTTGGCCTAGAGGTTGGAGAGGTAGAGAGAGACATAGAAAGAAGGAAAGCAGTTGGCCTAGAGGTTGGAGAGGTAGAGAGAGACATAGAAAGAAGGAAAGCAGTTGGCCTAGAGGTTGGAGAGGTAGAGCGAGACATAGAAAGAAGGAAAGCAGTTAGCCTAGAGGTTGGAGAGGTAGAGAGAGACATAGAAAGAAGGAAAGCAGTTGGCCTAGAGGTTGGAGAGGTAGAGCGAGACATAGAAAGAAGGAAAGCAGTTAGCCTAGAGGTTGGAGAGGTAGAGAGAGACAGAAAGAAGGAAAGCAGTTGGCCTAGAGGTTGGAGAGGTAGAGAGAGACAGAAAGAAGGAAAGCAGTTGGCCTAGAGGTTGGAGAGGTAGAGAGAGACAGAAAGAAGGAAAGCAGTTGGCCTAGAGGTTGGAGAGGTAGAGAGAGACATAGAAAGAAGGAAAGCAGTTGGCCTAGAGGTTGGAGAGGTAGAGAGAGACAGAAAGAAGGAAAGCAGTTGGCCTAGAGGTTGGAGAGGTAGAGAGAGACAGAAAGAAGGAAAGCAGTTGGCCTAGAGGTTGGAGAGGTAGAGCGAGACATAGAAAGAAGGAAAGCAGTTGGCCTAGAGGTTGGAGAGGTAGAGAGAGACATAGAAAGAAGGAAAGCAGTTGGCCTAGAGGTTGGAGAGGTAGAGAGAGACATAGAAAGAAGGAAAGCAGTTGGCCTAGAGGTTGGAGAGGTAGAGAGAGACAGAAAGAAGGAAAGCAGTTGGCCTAGAGGTTGGAGAGGTAGAGAGAGACATAGAAAGAAGGAAAGCAGTTGGCCTAGAGGTTGGAGAGGTAGAGCGAGACATAGAAATAAGGAAAGCAGTTGGCCTAGAGGTTGGAGAGGTAGAGAGAGACAGAAAGAAGGAAAGCAGTTAGCCTAGAGGTTGGAGAGGTAGAGAGAGACATAGAAAGAAGGAAAGCAGTTGGCGTAGAGGTTGGAGAGGTAGAGGAGTCCCCGCCCTACTGACTGTGGAGAAACTCATTTCCGTTTCGACACAAATGGATGAATGGATAATAAAGCTATTTTCTTCTAAATCTGGAGACAATGAAAAAATTAATTATTCTGGCCAGTATGCAACATATTTATTCTACCTTCCTCCTCCCTCTCCCCCGTCTCACCTCTCTATGAACTTCCGGAAGATCATCCCTCGCAGGCTGTCACAGATCTCCACAATGTACGGCTGAACACAAACAGGAGTTAGTGAGTGAGTTTTATTGTCACATGCACAGGATACAGCAGGTGTAAAACAGTACAGTGAAATGCTTAACTTGCAAGTTCTTTCCCAACAATGCACAGTAAAGGTAGTAATATCGATAAGAAGAAGAAGAACACAAGTGAAATACGAGAAGAAAACAAGGTCAGTGCCAGTAGCATCAATACAATGTGCAGGGCTACTGGATTTATTGAGGTAGGCATGTACAGTGCCTTGCAAAAGTATTCATCCCCCTTGGCATTTTTCCTATTTTGTTGCATTACAACCTGTAATTTAAATGGATTTTATTTGGATTTCATGTAATGGACATACACAAAATAGTCAAAATTGGTGAAGTGAAATGAAAAAAATAACTTGTTTCAAAAAATAAATAACGGAAAAGTGGTGCGTGCATATGTATTCACCCCCTTTGCTATGAAGCCCCTAAATAAGATCTAGTGCAACCAATTACCTTCAGAAGTCACATAATTGTGTGCAATCTAAGTGTCACATGATCTCAGTATATATACACCTGTTCTGAAAGGCCCTAGAGTCTGCAACATCACTAAGCAAGGGGCACCACCAAGCAAGCGGCACCATGAAGACCAAGGAGCTCTCCAAACAGGTCAGGGACAAAGTAGTGGAAAATACAGATCAGGGTTGGGTTTCAAAAAAAGATCAGAAACTTTGAACATCCCACGGAGCACCATTAAATCCATTATTATAAAATGGAAAGAATACAGCAACACAACAAACCTGCCAAGAGAGGGCCGCCCACCAAAACTCACAGACCAGGCAAGGAGGTCATTAATCAGAGAGGCAACAAAGACACCAAAGATAAACCTGAAGGAGCTGCAAAGCTCCACTGCGGAGATTGGACTATCTGTCCATAGGACCACTTGAAGACGTACACTCCACAGCCCTGGGCTTTACGGAAGAGTGTCCAGAAAAAAGCAATTGCTTTTTAAGTAAACACGTTTGGTGTTCGCCAGAAGGCATGTGGGAGACTCCCCAAACATATGGAAGAAGGTACTCTGGTCAAATGAGACTAAAATTGAGCTTTTTGGCCATCAAGGAAAACCCTATGTCTGGCGCAAACCCAACACCTTTCATCACCCCGAGAACACCATCCTCAAAGTGAAGCGTGGTGGCAGCATCATGCTGTGGGGATGTTTTTCATCAGCAGGGACTGGGGAAACTGGTCAGAATTGAAGGAATGATGGATGGCACTAAATACAGGGAAATTCTTGAGGGAAATCTGTTTCAGTCTTCCAGAGATTTGAGACTGGGATGGAGGTTTACCTTCCAGCAGGACAATGACCCTAAGCATACTGCTAAACAACACTTGAGTGGTTTAAGGGGAAACATTTAAATGTCTTGGAATGGCCTAGTCAAAACCCAGACCTCAATCCAATTGAGAATCTGTGGTATGACTTAAAGATTGCTGTACACCAGCAGAACCCATCCAACTTGAAGGAGCTAGAGCAGTTTTGCCTTGAAGAATGGGCAAAAATCCAAGTGGCTAGATGTGCCAAGCTTATAGACGGAAGTTAAAGCTTGGTCGCAAATGGGTCATGAGAGCAAGCAGATGCGTCGGGAGAGGTCGCGTTTTTCTCTAGCTGGAGGTAAGCAGGAGGTAAGCTTCTCATATGGTGTTGAGTAAAGCTTAACCATGTATTAGATCGTAGGTAGGTAGTTAGCTGTAGTTAGGTATTGTATTTATTATAGGTTAGTAGTGTTGTTATTGTAGGTTTCCGTAGGTAATTGTAGGTTAGTATCGAAGCACGAGGCTAGCTAGCTAGCGGGTAGCTACTGGTATCGATTAGCAACGCTGGAGAGCTGTTTCCAATGTTAATGTAGTCCTAGCCATCGTTTAATTTTTGCTGCGTTATGCGTTATGAAAGGAACTAGACACGGACTTGAATTATCTGTTTAGTGTGCTAACACACTCTTGGCAGTTTGTTGTAACCAAGTATTGATGCTAAATTGTGTGTTAATGGATGCTAGCCTGCAAGTTAGCTACGGCGTCATAGCTAGGCATCGTGGGTTGTTGTGGGTAGTTACTGTGTCTTGGCAGTGCCGGCTGTAGCACGAAGCGAGCTACCTAGCCGTTTTTTCGAACAGAGTCAGAGTCAACACAATAGCCATTGTGTGCCGGGTGTAGCACGAAGCTAGCTAGCTAGCCGTTCTGTGTCTTGGCAGCGCCGGCTGTAGCACGAAGCGAGCTACCTAGCCGTTTTTTCGAACAGAGTCAGAGTCAACACAATAGCCATTGTGTGCCGGGTGTAGCACGAAGCTAGCTGGCTAGCCGTTCTTCAAACAAAGTCAACACAGTGGCCATTGCTAGCTACCCAACACGACCAGCTAACTGTACGGTAGTAGCTAAATACAATATACTTGTCCTAGCTAGCCAACGTCTAATCATTGCTGCGTCATGAAAGGAACTTGACACAGACACGAATGATCTGTTTAGTGTGTTATCACACTATTGGTGGTTTGTTGTGACCAAGGGTTGGTGCTATACGGTGTGTTATTGTTATTGGATGCTAGCTTGCTAGTTAGCTATGGTGTCATAGTTGAATAAAGTGGGTTGAGTCTATTCCTTTAAACATTGAACCGCTGTGGTTCACAACAATTCTGATTTCTAAAGGTGGAAGTTGGGAGAGTTTTTGTTCGGGTGGTTCAGTGAAACAATTTTAGTTTCTGAGGTAGAAGTTTTTGGTGAGGGAGGCCCTGCTCTCTCCGCTCCCAGATGCTTAGCTCATTTCATTCCGATCTCCTCTGCATTTTTGTAGCCATTTTCTACAGCCTGTCAACTATGCCTCTGCCTATCCCTGTTCTCTCCTCTCTGCACAGGCTACACAAACGCACCACACCGCGTGGCTGCTGCCTCTCTAACCTGGTGGTCCCTGCACGCACCACCCACGTGGAGTTCCAGGTCGCAGGCAGCCTCTGGAACTGCCGTTCTGCTGCCAACAAAGCTGACTTCATCCCAGCCTATGCCAACCTCCAGTCCCTCGACTTCCTGGCGCTGACGGAAACATGGATCACCACTGAAAACACTGCTACTCCTACTGCTCTCTCCTCGTCTGACCATGTGTTCTCGCATACCCCGAGAGCATCTGGTCAGAGGGGTGGTGGTACAGGAATCCTCATTTCTCCCAAGTGGACATTCTCAATTTTTCCCCTAACCCATCTGTCTATCTCCTCATTTGAATTCCATGCTGTCACAGTCACTAGCCCATTTAAGCTTAATATCCTTGTCATCTATCGCCCTCCAGGTTCCCTTGGAGAGTTCATCAATGAGCTTGACGCCTTGATAAGTTCCTTCCCTGAGGATGGCTCACCCCTCACAGTTTTGGGGGATTTCAACCTCCCTATGTCCACATTTGACTCATTTCTCTCTGCCTCCTTCTTTCCACTCCTCTCCTCTTTTGACCTCACCCTCTCACCGTCCCCCCCTACTCACAAGGCAGGCAATACGCTTGACCTCATCTTCACTAGATGCTGCTCCTCTACTAATCTCACTGCAACTCCCCTCCATGTCTCCGACCACTACTTTGTTTCCTTTTCTCTCTCGCTCTCCTCCCACACTACTCACTCTGCCCCTACACAGATGGTAATGCGCCGCCGCAACCTTCGCTCTCTCTCTCCCACTACTCTCTCCTCTTCCATCCTATCATCTCTTCCCTCTGCTCAATCCTTCTCCCTCCAATCTCCTGATTCTGCCTCCTCAACCCTCCTCTCCTCCCTTTCTGCATCCTTTGACTCTCTGTGTCCCCTATCCTCCCGGCCGGCTCGGTCCTCCCCTCCAGCTCCGTGGCTTGATGACTCATTGCGAGCTCACAGAACAGAGCTCCGCGCAGCGGAGCGGAAATGGAAGAAAACTAAACTCCCTGCCGACCTGGCATCTTTTCACTCCCTCCTCTCTACATTTTCTTCATCTGTTTCTGCTGCTAAAGCCACCTTCTACCACTCTAAATTCCAAGCATCTGTCTCTAACCCTAGGAAGCTCTTTGCCACATTTTCCTCCCTCCTGAATCCTCCCCCCCCCCCCCCCCCCCCCCCCCCTCTCTCTGTGGATGACTTCGTCAACCACTTTGAAAAGAAGGTTGACGACATCCGATCCTCGTTTGTTAAGTCTAATGACACTGCTGGTCCTGCTCACACTGCCCTACCCTATGCTTTGACTTCTTTCTCCCCTCTCTCTCCAGATAAAATCCTGCGACTTGTGACTGCAGGCCGCCCAACAACCTGCCCGCTTGACCCCATCCCCTCCTCCCTTCTCCAGACCATCTCCGGTGACCTTCTCCCCTACCTCACCTCGCTGATCAACTCATCCTTGACCGCTGGCCATGTCCCTTCCGTCTTCAAGAGAGCGAGAGTTGCTCCCCTTCTCAAAAAACCAACACTCGACCCCACTGATGTCAACAACTACAGACCAGTATCCCTTTTCTTTTCTTTCCAAAACTATTGAGCGTGCCGTCTTTAGCCAACTCTCTTGCTATCTCTCTCAGAATGACCTTCTTGATCCAAACCAATCAGGTTTCAGGACTGGTCATTCAACTGAGACTGCTCTTCTCTGTGTCACGGAAACTCTCCGCACTGCTAAAGCTAACTCTCTCTCCTCTGCTCTTGTCCTTCTAGACCTGTCTGCTGCCTTTGATACTGTGAACCATCAGATCCTCCTCTCCACCCTCTCCGAGCTGGGCATCTCCGGCGCGGCTCACTCCTGGATTGCGTCCTACCTGACCGGTCGCTCCTACCAAGTGGCGTGGCGAGAAGCTGTCTCCGCACCACGTGCTCTCACCACTGGTGTCCCCCAAGGCTCAGTTCTAGGCCCTCTCCTTTTCTCCCTATACACCAAGTCACTTGGCTCTGTCATATCCTCACATGGTCTCTCCTATCATTGCTACGCTGACGATACACAACTAATCTTCTCCTTTCCCCCTTCTGATAACCAGGTGGCGAATCGCATCTCTGCATGTCTGGCAGACATATCAGTATGGATGACGGATCACCACCTCAAGCTGAACCCTGGCAAGACGGAGCTGCTCTTCCTCCCGGGGAAGGACTGCCCGTTCCATGATCTCGCCATCACGGTTGACAACTCCGCTGTGTCCTCCTCCCAGAGTGCGAAGAGCCTAGGCGTGACCCTGGACAACACCCTGTCGTTCTCCGCCAACATCAAGGCGGTGACCCGCTCCTGCAGGTTCATGCTCTACAACATTCGGAGAGTACGACCCTGCCTTACACAGGAAGCGGCACAGGTCCTGGTCCAGGCGCTTGTCATCTCCCGTCTGGACTACTGCAACTCGCTGTTGGCTGGCCTCCCTGCCTGTGCCATTAAACCCCTACAACTCATCCAGAATGCCGCAGCCCGTCTGGTGTTCAACCTTCCCAAGTTCTCTCACGTCACCCCCCTCCTCCGCACACTCCACTGGCTTCCAGTTGAAGCTCGCATCCGCTACAAGACCATGGTGCTTGCCTATGGAGCAGTGAGGGGAACGGCACCTCTGTACCTTCAGGCTCTGATCAGTCCCTACACCCAAACGAGAGTATTGCGCTCATCCACCTCTGGCCTGCTGGCTCCCCTTCCTCTGCGGAAGCATAGTACCCGCTCAGCCCAGTCAAAACTGTTCGCTGCTCTGGCACCCCAATGGTGGAACAAGCTCCCTCACGACGCCAGGACAGCGGAGTCACTCACCACCTTCCGGAGACATTTGAAACCCCACCTCTTTAAGGAATACCTGGGATAGGATAAAGGAATCCTTCCACCCCCCCCCAATTGTAAAGTGGTTATCCCACTGGCTATAGGGTGAACGCACCAATTTGTGAGTCGCTCTGGCTAAGAGCGTCCGCTAAATGACGTTAATGTGCCCTTGAGCAAGGCACTTAACCCTAATTGCTCCTGTAAGTCGCTCTGGATAAGAGCGTCTGCTAAATGACTAAAATGTAAAATGTTATAGAGACATACCCCAAGAGACTTGCAGCTGTAATTGCTGCAAAAGGTGGCTCTACAAAGTATTGACTTTGGGATGGGTGAATAGTTACACATGCTCAAGTTCTGTATTTTTTGTATTTTTTCTTGTTTGTTTCACCCCAAAAAATATGTTGCATCTTCAAACTGTTAGGCATGTTGTGTAAATTAAATGATACAACCCCCCCAAAAATCAATTTTAATTCCAGGTTGTAAGGCAACAAAATAGGAAAAATGCCAAGGGGGGCTACTGGAGTGATTGAGGTAGGCATGTACATTTAACAGGGCTACTA